>NC_141534.1:166702500-166912500 GCF_021556685.1 Rattus norvegicus | reverse complement strand
TGATCTCTATTTTAAATATGGCCTATCTCATATTTTATCAAGCTTCTGCAACCATTCTGGGAATGACTATTTGGTGACCAGTTGAGAACTATCTAGAAGTGTAACCCTTGCTCCAGTATGTACTGTCATTTCTTCATGTCCACGGGCTTAGCGTCTGCAGCTCGAACTGACTCAGGTGTGCGCTATTCAGGAAGAGGCTCATCTGGTGTGCAGACTTCCTGCTGTCTTATCGTCGTTCCTAGACACTAGCATGTAGCAACTATTGTCATGGTGAGAGCAGCCTAGAGGTGAGGTAGAGCACATGTGTTGGCTCTGTGCAGATACATTTTACCCAAGGGGCTTGTGTGTCCACCAGGATCCTGGACCTATTGTCTCCTTAAAAGGGGCGAACTCCTCATTTTGACTCAGAAGTCAGAACCATTTAGGAACAAAGGGAGGACAATCTTATGTTAGGGTGCTCAGAGTTAGTGTGTGAAGAGAACATTGCCCACCTATTGCTACTCTGGATCCAGTCACTTGTGTATGTAACAAATGTTTATTTTAAAGACAATATTAAGACAGACATAGTGGTGCATGCTAGTAATACCAGTGGCTGGGGAAGTTGAGGTAGGCAGATCATAAGTTTGAGACTAGCTTGGCTACACAGTGAGACGATGCCACTGGTATTTTAGGATGTGCTCATCTGGATCTCCAGATAGTGTGTTCGAACTATCTGGAAACTTTGCAGAATGGATGAATGAACCCTTAATATATCAAGTTGTTACTTATGCATTGTGAACACTCAATATTCTTTTCTTTTGTTTACTTATATTTATTATTTATTTTGAGACAGGGTTTCTCTGTACAACAAAATCCTGGCTGTCCTGGAACTCACTCTATAGACCAGACTGGCCTTAAATTCAGAGATCTGCACACCTCTTTAATGCCAAGTGCTGGGATTAAAGATGTGCACCACCAAACCTGGCTATTACACTGAATTTCTTAAAGCAGAATACACTGTATTTTATGTGTCCATATAGATCTCGCTTAGCCTCTCATGCCTGTTATGAGCTTTCTCTTATCAGGGCAGTCTGAATACAGTGAGACTGGGGGACTGGAGAGGTGACCAAGCTGCCAGCAGTGCATATGGCTCCTGCACAGGACCTGACTTCAGTTCCCAGCATTCAAATTAGATTGTTCACAACTGTCTGTAACTCCAGCTCCAAACAACTAGATAACACACATATACATAGACACACAGACACAGACACACACAGACATACAGACACACACATACACAGACACAAACACAGAAAGACACACAGATACACACACAGATACACACAGACATACACACACAGATACAGACACACACACACACCCATACATACACACACACAGATACACACACAGACACACACACAGATACATACACACAGACACACATACAGACACACACACACACAGACACACACAGATACACACACAGACACACACACAGATACATGCACACAGACACACACACAGAGACAGACACACACACAGGTACACCCACACAGACACCCACACAGATACATACACACAGATGCACACACACAGACACAGACACATACACACATACACAGACATACACAGACACACACACAGACACACAGACACACACAGACACACACACAGACACAAAGACAGACACACAGACACATACACACATACACAGACACACACAGACACACACAGACACACACAGACACAGACACACACACAGACACACAGACACACAGACAGACACATACACACACAGACAGACTTATACACACAGACACACAGACACACACAGACACACACACAGACACAAAGACAGACACACAGACACATACACACATACACAGACACACACAGACACAGACAGACACAGACACACACACAGACACACAGACACACAGACAGACACATACACACACAGACAGACTTATACACACAGACACACAGACACACACAGACACAGACACACACACACATACAGACATACACAGACACACACACAGATACACACACACAGACACACACAGACAGACACATACACACACAGACTCATACACACAGACACACACACACAAACACACTCAGACACAGATACATACACACAGACACACAGACAGACAGACAGACAGACACACACAGATGCACACAGACAGACACAGACACATACACACATACACAGACACACACAGACACACAGACACAAAGACAGACACATACACACACAGACACGTACACAGAGAGACAGACTCATACACACAGACACACACACACAGACACAAACACACACACAGACACACACAGACAGACACATACACACACAGACACATACACACACAGACTCATACACACAGACATACACACAGACATACACACACACAGACACACACAGACACACACACACAGATGCACACACACAGACACATACACACATACACAGACATACACAGACACACACACAGACACACACACACAGACACAAAGACAGACACATACACAGACAGAGACACATACACACATACACAGACATACACAGACACAGACACACAGACACACACAGACACACACAGCCACAGACACACACACAGACACACACAGACAGACACATACACACACAGACACACACAGACTCATACACACAGACACACACAAACACACTCAGACACAGATACATACACACAGACACACACACACAGACAGACACATACACACACAGACACATACACACAGACAGACTCATACACACAGGCACACAGACACACACAGATACACAGACACACAGACAGACACATACACACACAAACACATACACACAGACAGACTCATACACACAGACACACAGACACACACAGACAGACACATACACACACACAGACATACACAGACACACACACAGACACAAACACACACACAGACACACACAGACAGACACAGACACACACAGACTCATACACACAGACACACACACACAAACACACTCAGACACAGATACATACACACAGACACACACACACAGACAGACACACACAGATGCACACACACAGACACAGACACATACACACATACACAGACATACACAGAGACACACACACAGACACACACCCAGACATACACAGACACACACACAGACACACACACACCCAGACATACACACACACACACACACACACACACACACACACACACACACACACGATGGACTGGAGATGCCGAGTACTTGCC
Organism: Rattus norvegicus; assembly: GCF_021556685.1. Taxonomy (NCBI): domain Eukaryota; kingdom Metazoa; phylum Chordata; class Mammalia; order Rodentia; family Muridae; genus Rattus; species Rattus norvegicus. The sequence continues at coordinate 166,909,260 of NC_141534.1, read as the reverse complement.
TAGTATGCACAAAACCCTGGGTTTGATCCCCAGTGTAGCATAAATCTTGTGTTGTGACACATGTATGAAATGCCATCATTAAAAGAAGTAGAGGATCAGACATTCAGGTTTATCCCTGGCTACACTGAGAGCTCAAAGTCAGCCTGGGCTCTATTAACCATAAAACACAACACAACAAAAAAGAACCCTCGCGGGGGAAGCTGAATAGGAACAATATTTACAGTGGATTTCATGGAATGAAATCACCCTTCATCTGGGTCCTAAGCTCTGCCACCCCAGAGGCCTCCTGTGCTACTGGCAGCCATGCTCATCCTGTAGTCTGATTAAACAAGGGGCACGGGGAGTGGGCCTTTGGTTCTGGCCTCCTCCACACTCAGGGATGTTAGGAAAGCAGGGTGTTCACAGACTCCTGTTGGTGGTTACTTGAAGAAGTAGGTAGGGGACTAGAAGGTGGTGCTGGGTGCTGCCGTGTAATGTGAGTCCGATGGTAGCCTGCACTATGTCCATCTGACTGTGGGAGTCCTTACAGTCATCGTCTAGAGGGGTAACTCAAAAAGTCCTAGTGTTCCTGTTGCATCCAGTCCAGTCCAGCCTCGTCATGACTTTGAGAGTGGCCCCTGCCTATCCTTGGACTTCCTTTCTCCTCTGTGCTCAGGCACCTGGCCTTTTTCTGTCCCTGGGACACATCCCATTCCCAGCCTTCGTCTTTGCCTGGTGATTTTCCTGCTTGGAATGATTCCCCTCAGCCTTTCCCCGGGGCAGACTTTACATGTGTCAGATGTCACCTCTTCAATGGCCTTCCAGGTCCACCTATCCACAGGTCTGCTATGACTGCCTTCTTTGATTTTCTGCTTGCTTCCTTTGTTTGAGTCAGGTTCTCACTTGCTAGGTGGTAGAGGATGATTTTGAGCTCTGCTCCCCCCTTTCCACCTCCAGAACGCTGGGATTATAGGCCACCAACCTGGAATACAGTGCTGGGATTGAGTCCTGGCTTCTTCGGGCATAGTGAAAAAAGACTACCATCTAAGCTACATGCTGAGCTCTCTGAGTCACTTCTGAGAGTGTGCGTGTGTGCGTGTGTGTGTGTGTGTTTGCCTGAGAGTGTGTATGCCTGTGTGGGTGCATGAGTGTGTGTGTGTGTGTGTGTGTTTGCCTGAGAGTGTGTGTGCCTGTGTGGGTGCATGAGTGAGTGTGTGTGTGTGTGTTTGCCTGAGAGTGTGTGTGCCTGTGTGGGTGCATGAGTGAGTGTGTGTGTGTGTGTGTGTGTGTGTGTGTTTGCCTGAGAGTGTGTATGCCTGTGTGGGTGCATGAGTGTGTGTGTGTGTGTTTGCCTGAGAGTGTGTGTGCCTGTGTGGGTGCATGAGTGTGTGTGTGTGTGTGTGCCTGAGAGTATGTGTGCCTGTGTGGGTGCATGAGTGTGTGTGTGTGTGTGTATCTGTGAAAGAGTGTGTGTGTGCCCCTGTGTGTGTATATTAACCTGTGTCGGCATATGAGTGTGTGTGCCTGTGAGTGTATGAGTGTGTGTGGTGAGTGTGTGTGTGTGTGTGTGTGTGTGCCTGAATGCTGGGATGTACATGTTTGTGTGTGTTAACCTGTGTGGGCATATGAGTATGTGTGTCTTTGTGCACATGAATGTGTGTGCCTGTGTGTATGTGTGCATGTGTGTAAGTGCATGTGCCTGTGTGTACATGAGTGTGTGTGTGTGTATCTGTGAACGAGTGTGTGTGTGCCCCTGTGTGTGTATATTAACCTGTGTGGGCATATGAGTGTGTGTGCCTGTGAGTGTATGAGTGTGTGTGGTGAGTGTGTGTGTGTGTGTGTGTGTGCCTGAATGCTGGGATATACATGTTTGTGTGTGTTAACCTGTGTGGGCATATGAGTATGTGTGCCTTTGTGCACATGAATGTGTGTGCCTGTGTGTATGTGTGCATGTGTGTAAGTGTATGTGCCTGTGTGTACATGAGTGTGTGTGTGTGTATCTGTGAACGAGTGTGTGTGTGCCCCTGTGTGTGTATATTAACCTGTGTGGGCATATGAGTGTGTGTGCCTGTGCGTGTATGAGTGTGTATGGTGAGTGTGTGTGAGTGTGTGTGTGTGGGTGATAGCATGAGTGTGAAAGTATGAGTGAGTGCATATGCCTGTGTGTGCACATGAGTGCATGTGTGAATATGGAGGCTGGATGTTTGTGTCTGGTGTCTTCCATCATTTTCCACCATGTGTATTGAGACAGGGTTTCTTACTGAGCCTAGAACTCACTATTTGGTGTAACCTGGCCAGCCAGCTTGCTCTGGGAGTTACTGTCTTTGTGTGATGCAGTGGTGTTATGGGGGGCTGTCACACTGACTTTTACATGGATGAACTTTCCCCATATGACCACCACCCCAGCCTGGCATCTTTTATTCACCATAATTCTTTTTGAAGAAATTTTTTTATAATTCTATACAATGTATTTTAATCATATTTACCCCAACTCCTCCTAACTCCTCCCAGATCCACCCCTACCTCCCACCCCTCCCGGCTTTATGTTCTCTTCTATAATTTACTAATTCATCTACTTCAGCTTGTGCTGCCCATCATTTGAGTATGGAGCCATCCACTGCAATATGGCCTCCCACGGGAAGCTACACCCTTTAAAAAACTGACTTCCCACCTTTGATGCCACCAAGTGTTTTAGCTCCTCAGTTGGGCTCATGAACCCTTTCCCACTCCGTGCTAAGCTGTTGGCTGTGCTGACATTGTGGGGCAGCCACAGCAGCTGAGTTCATGAGTGTCCTGGTCTTGTGTTCAGAAGACACCGTTTCTCTCTGGTCCTCCCTTTCCTCTGGCTTCTGCAATCTTTCTGCCCACCCCCATTCCGTGACAGTCCTTGAGCATCGGGGAGAGGGCATGATGCAGATGTCCCCATTATAGTTGAACATTCCACAGCTATTTATCTGCATAACAAACACTAAACACAGGCACATACACACACACACACACACACACACACACACACACACACAAGTGAATCAGATGTAGGATGTATCTTAGGTGATAGTCTTCTTTGTGTTTCTGTGATCAACACCGTCCACCACACAAAAGAAACTTCTCTAATGATGTCTGAGAGTCTTGCTAGTCTATGGATTGAGAGCTAAGATTTTAAAGGGAGGGCAGTTTGATACCAAGTCCAAAATAATAGTAGCAGCTGACCTAAGTCTTCTACACGGTCTGTCTCCATCATGTAGTGAGAATTGTGGTTTCTTCAAAAATCCAGTTCTGTTATGCAGCTGCCGTTGTTTTAATCTCAGGTGTGGGGTATGGGGCTGCTTCAGTTTGTCACAGCCTTTAACCTAGATTGTCTTGTGCTCTGGGGAGGGGTGAGCCCCGAGAGGGTCTGTGGTGGCTGCTGCTCCCCCTGCTGCTCCCCATGGCAGTGTGTGTGTGTTTACTGTTGCTGAATTGCGGGACTGCTGGACATCCTGATAGTGAAGACCGGACTCGCAGGAAGTAGCTTATAGAGGTCTACGCCCCCTTTCCCCTCTAACCTTTCTCTCCTACCTGCTGTTGAGGGTTGGACGGGATTAGGGTGGAATAAAGGTTAGAAGGGAGTTAGAGAACCCAATATAAGAACCCAATAAAGAAATAAAACAAATACACCAATACTCCCATGATCTTGGACACTCTAGGATGAGCTGGACCTTAGGGGTATGTGGGGGTGGGGTTGAATGAAATGGGGGTGGGGGCTGCATAATCTTGGGGTTTTATTGTTTTCTTAATAAAACAAAGGATAAATCCAAGGCCGCTTTCCGGCTGCCCATACTCTGATCAATGGCCTCACACACTTCTGTGTTCTTCTGTGTTCTTCCTTGTTCTTTTGTGTTCATGTAGACAGCACTGACCAGACCTGTAAGTCAGTGGTTTTCAAAGTTTCTGGCTGTGCAACCCTTTACATAGGTCTCTGTGCTGTGGTGACCCTCAACTGTGAAAATATTTTGTCACTACGTCATAACCGTAATTATGAATCGTAATGCAAATATCTGATATGCGGTATATCTGTTACAGGTTAAGAACCGCTGTGTTGGGTTGACGAAGGAAGATCTGAAGTTGGTATGGGGTTGGGGCTAAGGGAGTCTGGGAGGAGTTGGAGGGAGAGTGGGAGGTTGGCAGGATCAAAATGAATTGTACACATGTATGAAATTCTCAAAGAATGGGTTTTTTTTTTTTTTAAAGATAAAGCGTTCATCTGACCATCCAGCTGCCTCTCTCGTATCTTCTCCCAGGCTTCCTAACAGGCAGGCCTCCTTAGGTCGGTGGGCGTTCTCCCTCACCCCATCCTCAGGACAATCTTTTTTGTAGTTTTAGTGTAGAAAGTTGGCTTGGCCTGCCCACCCCTACACCACTGCTTCCAGTCATGAAACCATGTTCCCTGCCTGCAGGCCGCCCAGGCCCTTCCCAAACCGTGTCGCTTGCACTGGGTGGGGTCGCTACTTGCCAAACCGTGCTGAAAGAACAGCTCAGTGAGTTCAGGAATCTCCAACTACTCCTCATGTTTGAGGAGGCACTAGGACGAGAAAAGTGAGTTACAGGAGAAAGAGTGGGGGCTAGGATACATCGACAGGATCTGATTCACACGGGCCCCCAAGCTTAGACTCGAGGCTCCAAATTCTAGAAATCTGGCTGTGCAATATAGCCACTGGTACCTCTGCCACTGCTTACTTTATTTGAAGCAGGGTTTCTGTGTAGCCTTGGTTATCCTAGGGCTGGCTGGGGAGGCCAGGCTGACCTCCAACTCATAGGGAGCTGCATGCCTCAGCCTCCCGCAGGCTCCGACTGAGGGCGAGTGCCATCCTGCCCTGCTACTTTTATTTTTTCAGGTTTTAGTTTTGCCTAGTGTATGTGTGTGTGTGTGTGTGTGTGTGTGTGTGTGTGTGTGTGTGTGTGTGTGTGCCAGCATATGTGTATCCTGTTTGTGTGTGCAGTGACCTCAGAGACCAGGAGAGGGGATTGGATCCCTGAAGCTAGAGTTAAGGTGTCTGTGAGCTGCCTGATGTAGGTGCCAGAAATAGAACCCCAGTCCTCTGGAAGAGCAGCAAGTGCCCTTAACCACTGAGCCATCTCTCCAGTCCCACCTCCCCACTTCTGCTAACCTTTATTGTTATCAACAGCAGCCCGGAACCTGTTGTGCTTAAAGTTCCTTGAATAAATGAGTGAACAGCAGCAACTTTACAGCTGAGGGAAGAGTCCTCTCTCCCTCCTTCCTTTTCCCCCTCTTCTCCCTCCTTCCTTCCTTTTCTCCCTCCCTCCCCTTTTCTCCTTCCCCTCCCTCCTTCCTTCCTTTTTTCCCTCCCCTCCCCCTCCTTTCTTTTTTCCCTCCCTCCTTCCTTTTCTCCCTCCCTCCCCTTTTCTCCTTCTCCTCCCTTCTTCTTTTTCTCCCTCCCTCACTCCTTCCCCTCTTCCCTCCTTTCCTCCTTCCCTCCCTCCTCCCCCTCCTCCCTCCCCTTCTCCCTCCCTCCCCTCCCTCCCTCCTTCCCCTCTTCCCTTCCTTTACCTTTCATCCTTATGTCTTCTCTATCCTCTCCTCCTACTCCTTCCTTCAGGATCTCATTGGCATGACCTCACTCTGTGCCTAGGCTGTCCCTGAATTTGCAATCCTCCTTCCTCTACCTCCTGAGTCCTGAGATTACAGGACCGTGTCTCCCGCTGACCCCAGCTCCTTCTTTACTCCCTCTCCACCCTAACACAGCTTCTGATCCACGTGTGGCAGCTCCTCAGAATCTGTCTTTTTCACCCTGCACAGGGAATTTTGTGCCTCCAAGTGTTGGCTTCCTCTACGGTCCCTTCCTCTTGGAGTTCCTTTTTCCTTTGATGAGTTCAGACCCTTCCTTTGGGTCCAGTTCCGTGCCCACCTAGTGGAGGCTTCCTTCTTGATGGTTAAGAGCTCTCCTGGATTAGTTGCATGTCTTTCTTCGCTGACACCAAGCCCCAGGAGGGCGGGATGGTGCATTTTCATCTCTGTGCACCCAGCAAGAATGGCTGGACCTGCTGCACCCCACTGCAGTTTCCTGCTTGGTGAAAGCCTCCAAATTGTATACAGCACAGGCGGTCAGGAAGACAGCAGTGTAGGTGTTGGTCAAAACACGCTCCCCAGCCTCTTGTTTTTTAACTTAATTCGGAAACCAGTCTTTGTGTAGAAAACATGAAAGAAGTGTTAGCTAGGAATGATGGTACGGTGAGTTAGAGACCAGTTGGTCCACATAGTGAGTTCCATGCTGGCAAGGGCTGTGTGGTGAGACGCTGCCTCAACAGAGAAAGAACATGGGTAGAACTGGAGTTGTCAGAAACATTGGTTTCTAGTTCAAACGATTCACTAAAAAGCTTTGACCAAGTTGTTCCCCTCTTTGAACCTTAGTTTTCTTCTTTATTAACAAAGGGGTTTAGTTAGAAACCTCTGTTGATTTCAAAGGCTGAGTGACTTTGGCTCCCCGAGAAATTATTTGGAAGTGCAGGCTCTGTTTGCCCCCTGGTGGTCACTCAGTGACATCACAGTCCTGGGAGATCGGAAAACTAGCTGGCTGGTCCCACACATGGGAGAGTGGAGCTGAGACTAGGAACCAAATTGTGAACAAAGAACCGTCGTCCAGTGACCATTCTGGAATAGATAAAGTAATTCTATCACTGGTCGCTCTGCTCTCTGCTCTAGGCCCTTAGCTGCACCCATCGTGCATCAGTTTCTTCCCAAACTAGAGACATTTTCTTCGGAGGCAAATTCTTCATTCTGTTCAGTATTACTCTCTTACCCACTCATTTAGGACAAAGTATGGCTTCACTGCGCCTTACACTTGTCCTTGTGGTTGCTAGGAGGCAGGCGCAGTAAGGATTAAGCAGATTGGAGCTATAGTATGGCTAGTCCTAGCAGAGAGAAGTCTGTCTGTAAATGGCTTACTGTGGAATGGGGTTGGATAAAGCCATTTGCTCATTTTTCTCTTATATTTTCTATCATAAACACGGTATAGACTTAAAGCCACCTCTGCCCCCTTAAAACTACATATAATATAAAAATTTTCACTCATCGAAGAAATTCTGTAATAAATCAAGCTTTTGTGGTATATAGCCCCAGCACTCTGAGACTGGAGAGAGGAGGATTGGTGTAAGTTCCACGCCAGTCTGGACTACAGTATGAGAATTTATTTTTAAAAATGAGGGTTGCAGAGGGGAGCAGGGAAGGGAAATTATTGCTTAGAATTTCTAGCCAGAGTCTAGGGGACAGAAGAGCAGAGAAGACTCAGTCAGGGAGGAAAACTGTGGGGGTGGGCAATGAGAAGGAGGTAGAGTGAGTGGGCCCCGCGGCATATATGAGTAAGTGGATTTATAGTATATAAGTAGGGAATCCAGAGAGAACTTTTTTGGGACAGGACTTCTCTGTGGAAGAGCTTTGGCTGTCCTAAAACTCAAACTGCAGGTCAGGCTGGCCTCAAACTCAAAGATCCAACTGCCTCTGCCTCCCTAGTGCTGGGACTAAAGGCACATGTCACCATGCCTGAACAGAGATAACGTCTCACCACCAACATGCTTGTTTCTTAATAGATTTTTTTCCGTATGCATTGTACTTTGAAACTCACTGAATGGTAATGGTGTTAACTATTGGATGTTATTCCATGAAATTGATTTCATAACATCTAGGATGAGTCAAACCTTGTACCTGAAGCTGTCCTGTGTCATGGATCCCCGGCCTTCCGTCTTGTGGCTGAATTCTCCACATGTATCAGTGCTTTCTCTAGCGACCTCTCAGCTCCATATGGCTGGGGAGAAGACACTGTTTTTACTTCACACTCATAACTATAGGCTTGAGAATTATTCCTATAAAATTCATGTGCAATGCTCCTTTAGTTCAAATATTAGGTCCTTTGATTGTTCCCAAAGATCTTGAGTGTCTGTCTCTGTAAAACAGACACAAACATGCCCATTGTGCAGGCTGACAGGATGAAATGAGATCGTCCTTCACTGCTTAATGCGGTGCCTGCCATGTAGCGGCTGCTCTGTGAATTCTAGTTTTTTTTTTTTTTCTTTTTCTTTTTTTCGGAGCTGGGGACCGAACCCAGGGCCTTGCGTTTGCCAGGCAAGCGCTCTACTACTGAGCTAAATCCCCAACCCCTCTAGTTTTATTTTTTAAACCTCTTTTTCTTTTTAATTTTCATTTTAAAATTTTTATGGTTGTGTGTGTTTTGTCTGCATGTTTATCTGTGTACTACAAGTGTGCCTGGTGACCAGAAGAGGGACTTGCTGTCAGAAACTGGAATTGCAGGCATTTTGTGAGCTGCCCATGTCGGTGCTGGGAATTGAACCTAGGTCTGGAAGAACAGCCAGTGCTCTTAACCACTAAGCCATCTCTCCTGCTCCATTAAGACAACCTTTTAGTTTTACATTTTTGGGGTAGGGAGAGGTAGAGGGGTTAAGGGGGAGGGAGGAAGTGGTGGTCCCTGGGCATAACAGGCTTGCCTGTGAGGATCACACAACTTGGAGTCAGTTTTCTTCTACTACTTGAGGCTTGAGGGTTGATCTCAGTTCCTCAGCCTTGCTGGACCTATTTCATTTCCCCCAATTTTCTAGGATCATTTCTGGCCCTATATTCTTTCTTCCCACATTGAATTGCTTAGCCTGAACACCACCCTTAACCTTCCATCACACACACACACACACACACACACACACACACACACACACACACACACACACACACACACAGAGCTGAGCTTTGCCACATTCACTTTTGCACCTCAGCTCTTTCCGTCGTCTGGGTGAACTCACTTTCAGAGCAGAATTCAAAGGGGTCTCCTGTGAGACCTTCCCTAGGACTCCACCTATGCTTTCTGCTTCCATGGGACCGTGAGTGTGTGTGTGTGTGTGTGTGTGTGTGTGTGTGTGTGTGTATGTGTGTGTGTGTGTGTGTGCGCGCGCGCGCGCGCGCGCGCGCGCGCGCTCACCATACTGCCTCTGCCACAATTTGTTTGTTATAATTACGGGTGAATAATTTTGCCTACTAGATTGTAACCTTAAAGGAGCAGAAACTGAGAGAGGTTTGCTCTGGAGTGGATGAAGAATTTTTAAGATTGGTTTAGGGCAATTTGGAGCTGTACCAGTTGAGGCACCATGGCGGCCAGGCAGTCCTCAGCCTGGATGACAGGGGTGGTAGACTGAGGCATCATGGCTGAAGCACGCACGGGACTCCATTCTTGCTCTAGCTAGCATCCTGTCTTAAGGTGAGTCTATGGGTCCAACTTTCCTGGTAGTCAGTGTAGCCAGTGGAGGATGAGACCAAAGAGCATGGCCTACTCTCAGTATCCTGCTGGGGGCAGAGCCTTGACCCTGGGTCCTGCACCGAACCCTAGCCTCTTAGGTTCAGTCAGCCAACAGATGAATGAAAGAGATAATAGAGTAAGGGTGAAGAGCAGAAAAAGATTTACCCAGTGGGAAGGAGGAACACGCGGTCAGATGAACCACATCCCCCTCCTCTGGCCAAATCCATCTTCTGGGCCTTGACTTGGTGCCTAGCTTTAAATACAGTGTGAGAGGCATAGAGCTGAGCAGTCCTGGTCTCAGCCTGGTCCTGTCCTTCCTCAATGCCTCGGCTGTATTTCCTTCAAGGTGGTCAGACAAGCCATCAGTATTGCATGAAGTCTCTTTCTGAGAGGCAAGTTTCTCCTCTGCCTAGTACCCTTTCTAGTCTTTTTCTCCTCCCAGTATAAGATTTGCAGGGAGATCCCAGTCCTGTGGGTCTGTTATTCCAATAGTTCGATATCTAAAGGGAGGGGCACGATCGTCTCTTTGGAGAATCTGCAATCCTGCCAGGGTAGTTACACCATTTGGGCTTTTTCTGTTCTAGACCATTGGCCTAACCTTGTATCATTTCATAATCTGTGAAGCATCCTTAACGACCAGTCTCAGACAACGCCTCAAAACAACAAGAACTGCAGCACAGTTGACAGGAACTGAGAATGGTTTAAAGAAAACTTGAGTCAACTGAAGGCCAGCCAGCTGGTACCACAGGAGCAATCCAGTGTGGCCACCCCTCCCCCAGTCCTCACGCAACAGCCCTTGCTGTTGGATACCCGCTGTTTTTGTTGCTATGACCAATTCTAGATCTGTCACTCACAGAAGATTTAGAGTTCTGGGAGAAGTGGGAAGGGAGTGTGCAGCCCACGACCTATGACCTGGCTTCTCCAGGCAGGGAGGAGGTAGACACTTCCCTATGTCAGCTTCCCTCCTCTCACCAGAGGTACATAGAATGAGGGGTTTCTTAGCAGGAAGGAGGTTCACACGGTGGTGGCAAATGAGATATAACAAAATGTCTGCTAGGCTTCGGTCCTCCTCTCCCCTCAGACCAATGTTCCTTCCTGGTTGCTCTGTTTTGCCAGCTTGTCAACCAGGATCACAGTCTCTGGTTTTACACTTGAAACTTCAGAACCATCTTCTTCTCTTCACAGATCTGCCGCCCCCCCCTCCGCCCCTCACCCCCGTCACCATTACTGTACACCATTACAGCATAGAGGAGAGAAAAAACTGGAAACGGGGGATTCGGTCTTCAGAACTCGAGAGATAGAAGAGACCATTGAAGGTGTGCATTGTAACAGTCTCCCTTGCAATCTAGTGTTAGATTCTTATAGCATTAAAAGCGAGCATCACATAGATCCTGGTATCCTTTATCCCAGCTTTTGGCATCAGTACATCTGGGGCAAGTCCTTGGCTGTCATGTGTCCAGGTGCATATACTTGTGTGGTGTGTCCCAGGTTGGGAACTGCTGAATCCTAGTCCATTTATTTTAAAGCCAAGGAGACAGGGGGCAGGAAGAAGGAATTGAGCCAATGTCAAGGACTAGGAACAAGATCAGATCTGGCATCTGGTCAAGTGATACTCAGATCACTTACTTTTTCTTTGTGGAAAAGAAAATTTTCTGTTTCTCTTTGTGTCCAGGAAAGCAAGCCACATTCTTCTAGGCTTGCAGTGAACAGGCCCATCGGACTGAAGTCCTACTGAGTGAACAGCTCACAAGAAGCAACTGTTTCTAGTGGTGGCTGCTCTCTAAGCTTTACCATGCTGTGACGAGACACCATGACCAAAAGCAGTTTTGAGAGGAAAGGGTTTATGTGGTTTATATACCCTGAATTACTATCCATTGAGGAAGCTAAGTCAGGAACTAAAACTGGGCGGGAACCCAGAAGCAGGAGCTTACGCAGATGCCACGAGGAGTGCTGCTTGCCGGCTTGCTCTTCATGGCTTGCTCAGCCTGCTGTCTTATAGAACCCAGGACCACCATGTCAGGGTCATACTACTTATAGTGGGCCAGGCTCTCCCCTTCAAGCATGGATTGAGAAAATACTTTACAGACTTGCCTAGAGCTTTATCTTACGGAAGCGTTTTCTCAACTGAGGCTCCCTCCTCTCAGATGACTCTAGCTTGTGTCAGGCTGGCATAAAACTAGCTAGCACGCTCTTTGGACCACAAGTCTTCCTTGTCAGAATCAGGTCAAATGTCCCTGGGTAGGAAATGAGGAAGTACCACGGATAAAGGACAGCCTAGTCAAGACCACACATCTGTGTCAGGCAGTATTCTGGCTGCCTGGGCCTTAGTCCGGGCCTCTGACTCCCTGGACATGATATTTACTCACTGACCCTTTGTCAGTTGCTGACTATCCTTTAACTACCAGGTTCTCATCCTGAGACTCCATGGCTCCTCCACCCCACCCCACTCCACCCAAGTCCCTGGCTTCTGATTTGGATTAATCACTCTGCTTTGAATAGTTTACCACAGACTGTGGACACTCTCATGGTAACCTGAAGCTTCTAGGTGCTTTCTATATCAAGTGGCTTAAAAATAATGTCTTTACAAAGCCTCTACTTTTCCATAAAGATAACATCTTGGTCCAAATGTACCTTGAAGTAAGAGAGAGAGAGAGAGAGAGAGAGAGAGAGAGAGAGAGAGAGAGAGAGAGAGAGGCAAGTCTGATATCTATTGTAGTAGAGCCATCTTTCCATGGGAAATCACAACAAAGTCTGAACACCTCTCCCTGGCTTAAACAGGAATGATGTGGTCAGAGCTGGCCGGTAGGAATGAACTCTAAGAACTACGAAATAAAGCTTATAGGAAGTGGGGCTGTGCGATGGTTGGTCAGTTTGCAGAAGTCACTGCTGCCAGCTAGGGGAGAGATGATGAGAAATAAATCATGCAGTGGGCCTATAGAAAGAGATGGGTGGGAACAAGCTGGAAATAGAGCCTTTTTTTGGCCAGAAAATGACAAGACTATAAGTTAAAGATGCCTGGGCTGGGAGCTTGTGGACCTGTGAAGATGGTTCTGTGTGGGAAGTAAGAAGGGCTGTTTCAAGGAGGGAGGCATTAGGTTTGTGAACGGAGGATGCAGATATCCAAGGATGTTTCTGTAATGATAAATTCAGTAACTCTGAACGGTAGATATTAGTGTGGGCTTTCATGAGGAAGAAAGAGGAGACCAGGGAATCATATAGACTGAGAAGAAAAAAAAGGCACGAGTTTACAAGAGTATCTACATTTCAGTAATAAACACGGAAGTAATCTGAGGAGCAGGGTGTGTGTGTGTAAGTGGGAAATAAAATATGTTTTTGCCCCAGTCAAGGAAAGGGACTTTGTAAAGGGATGTGGAGAGAGAGAGGATGAGATGAGGGCTGGGTTATTTCAACAATCACTCAAGACTTTTGGTCATGGTAAGCCTCATTTTAATCACAACAAGCTGTCCCAAGGAGTAAGCCCTTACCAAATGAAGTACTTCGACAAGTTTCTGGATAGCTCACATTTATAGCTCACATTTGTAGCTCACTTTACAAAGCTCAGGGTCGCTCAGAATTTCCAAATAAATTCTTTCAGTTTGCAGTCTCTCTGGATTCAGTGCTAGAAACTGCGAAGACTGGAGGGCGGGCTGAAGACCGGATATATAAAGAATAGTCATTAAATATTAATGAGCAGTCTCCTCCTGCTAAGCTAGAGGTTCTAGGAGAAATATCCCCAGGCCTACTAGTTCCCGCCCCCTCATGAATATGCAGATAGCTGTCCGCCGCGCACTGCCCCGCCCTCTACTCCTCTCCTAGCGCAACGGACTCTCCCTTCAAACGGGAAACAAGATGGCGGCGGCAGGTCCGAGCACTCGGGCTTCTTCCGCGGCGGGCGCGGCAGCTCTGAGTCGGCGGGGCCGGCGGGGCCGCTGTGACGAGATGGCGGCAGCGAAAGCCGGGGCTCCGGGCCCGGCCTCTAGCCCCGCGTTGTTAGTGTTGCGGCCAGCGCCACGGCCGGAGGAGTCGGGCTGCACCGGGTGTCTGGAGACCCCGGGGGAAGTGGCGGCCCTGCCGTGCAGCCACTCGCGGTGCCGAGGCTGCGCCTCTCGCGCGGCCGGCCCGGGCTGCCGTCGCTGCGGTCCCCGCGGCTCGGGCTGGGCCCGCCGTCGGGCCCGCGACGACGGCCAGGCCGCCGCGGATCTGATGGGCGAGCGCGCCCGTCGCGGACAGCCGGAGCGCTGCCGCCCGCGCCGGGACGGGGGCGCGGCTGCCTCGGGGCCCAGGCCGGAGCCGGAGCCGCTCGCGGAGCCAGGTGGAGCCTCCCCTCGCCCCTGTGGGGTCCAGCCAGGCCCAGCCACCGGGTCTGGCCTGGTGAGCGGGGTGGAGGGTCCCGGGCCCTACTGGAGCGGGTGTGGAGAGTTCTCCTGGGGTCGCGACCGGGTTCTGCCCTAGCACAGAATGTGTTAGTGGATGTTGAACTTTGGAGCGAACTGCGGGCGTGTTGAATTTGGAGGGGCAGTGAGGGGACCCCACGCCTTGCGTAAGTCAGAAGTTTGGAAGGAAACAATTCTTGGAACAAGTTAGGGGCATGTTGAAGTTGGTGCGTGGAGGGGGAGGGGCCCTAGAGGATCCCAGAAGCGCTTGTTTCAGTGATGGGCGAAGAGCTTGGGGTCGCATTCTAGGAAGGATGTGTCTTCCAGAGCTGGAGAGGATGAGGTGTGGGGTATCCCAGGCTCAGGGGGAGCTTTGCAGACTTGAGAGGAGAGTGGGTTTTGAGGATGAGCTCGCGTGTGTAGTTCTGCTCATGCAATCATGAAAAAAAAAATGCATGCTTAGCGCATAGCTTTGCACATAGTGAGGATGAGATAAATGCCATCTATATTGGTGATAATACTAATCATAAACGTCATCAGTAGTGCTTGATGGAAAAGCTGGGTAGGATTTAAGTTTTGGAGACGAAGATTGGTTGTCTGGGAGCTGTTTTCTGTCTTTCTATGTAAGTTTCGTCTATGATGCTGGCAATTTAAAGGTCTGTTGTGGGACTCTTGGCCTGAACTCTTTTTTCTTTCTCACCATTGGCAGCCCATCACTTGTTGGTGCTGAAGTCTAAGATGAATTCCATTTGTAACACGAACCAAAACCTTGGCTTCTTTAGTGCACACCTAGGCAATGTACCTACAGCTGAGATTTTTCAAGAACCGTAAATCAGGAAAAGCCATTATTTGCTAGCTCTTTTATGTTAGGAATTCTGCCTTACGTTTTTAGCAGAAGGAAGGCATTGCTTTGTGTGTATGAAAGTGGAGTTCCTGGAAACTCCAGGGTTCAGAATGCATCTGTTTTTGGTTCAGGCAGAGACACCTGCCAAAGACACCTTGCCTTTCAGTCTAAGGGCTGAGATGGTCTGCATTTTACTTTTTGTGTTTCTTGTTATTCCTTCTGAAAACATCGGTTGTACCATTTAAAAAAAATTTTTGCTGTTTTCAGACTCACCAGAAGAGGGCATCAGATCTCATTACTGATAGTTGTGAGCCACCATGTGGTTGCTGGGAATTGAACTCAGGACCTCTGGAAGAGCAGGTAGTAGCACTCTTAACCCCTGAGCCATTTCTCCAACCGTTGGGTGTACCTTTATTTCTCTTTTATAGATGAGACTGAGGCCCAAAGAGGTTAAATAACTTGTCTAATGATGAAAGTATAATTCCATCTAGTTTTCTCAATTTAGCTTGCTTTAATTTCTGAGATTATAAATATAAGCAATTTCTTTGTTCTCCCTACTAACTACATTGACTATGTGGTCAAATAGAATAGCAGTTTCTCTTTCTATATCAATTGGAGTTATTGCAAAACATCCATTTTAAAATTTGAAATATGAAAGAAGTATTGCTTATTGATTTGTGTAAACTTTTTCCCATTTAAGAACTTTGTTTTCATAAAGGATAGGCTATCAGTGATTAAGGACATTTACCCAAAATGAGAGTCCATAGGATTTGTTAAGATCTATAGTATCTTTCAGTTATTTGTGGGTCATAATGAAAAGGGTTTTTCCTAAATTTTCTTTTTGGATCATTGATATATGCAATCATATGTTTATCCAGATAAATAATTTTAGAAGAATAGAAAATAACACTGAATCAGTCATGGTTAAGCAAACTTGGAATCTCAGTATTTGGGAAGTAGACTCAGGAGGGTCAGAAGTTCAAGGTCATTGGCTAGGTGTGAAGCCATTTAGTGTGGGTAGTGGCACATGTACCACCATTTCACCCCCAAATCTGACAGTTCTTCCAGAGTTCACTGATCCTGAATACTGTTTGGATATATAGGGAAATAAGAAGAAAACTGAAGCTGGGCCTGGTCCCGCACCCTCTTAGTCCCGGCAGTCAGGAGGCAGGGGCATTTGGAGCTCTGAGTTTGAGGCCAACCTGGACTACAGAGTGAGTTCCAGGACAGCCAGGACCACACAGAGAACCATGTCTCATAAATAAATAAATAAATAAATAAATAAATAAATAAATAAATAAATAAATTGCTGAATAGGGCTGAGAAACTATCTTTTAGCTTTGGTGGGTATTTACTGAAGTTTACACTATATTTTAATTAAAACTTTAACAACTAGGGTGGGACAGCAAGATGTCTCCAGCAGTGCCAAGCTTGAAAGCTTGAGTTCAATTCCGGGACTCACATAATGAAGGGAGAGAACTGACTCTGAAAAGTTGTCCTATGACCTTCACATGCGTGTAGTGGCATGTGCACATACCTCCCAAAATAAAAAATAAAAATGTAATAAATTTTGTCAAGTGTGATAGGGCAAGCCTATAATCCCACTGTTTGGGAGGTAGAGACTAGAAAATAAATTCAAGATCCTTGAGTACATAATAAAATCCAGGCCAGTCTGGGCTATAGGAGGCTCTGTCCCAACAGAACAAAACCAAACTCAAAACCTTGTATCACGCATGAGTTGAGGAAAATGGGAGAAATATTTGGTGAACGTGTTTTCTTCTCATTTCCAGGGTCACCAGTGTTTTGTTTTCACTTTCACTATTTGTGCAGCTGCATTAAATCCATATCAAAATTAAAATACATATTCCACCATGCTATACACACTGGGGTGTGTGTGTGTGTGTGTGTGTGTGTGTGTGTGTGTGCGCGCGCGCGCACGTGTGTTATACGGACACCCAGAGGACAGAGCAATGTCAGATACCTTCCTCTCAGTGGTTCCCAGGCTTCCTAGTATTTCTACTCTTTAATAAATTTCCTCGTGGAGTGGTGCTTCCCAACCATAAAACTTTCTGTTGCTACTTCATAATTGTATTTTGCTACTGTTATGAATTGTAAATATTTGTGTTTTCTGATGGTCTTAGGTGAAAATGTTCACACTCACAGGTTGAGAACTACTGCTTTATGCCTCACTGCCTTGAGATGAGGTCTCTGACAGAACTGGAAGCTCTTCATTTTGCTAGGTTGGCCAGCAAGTTGTCACAATCCCCCAGGCTGTTCCTCACTGCTGAAGTGACAGACACTTCGGTGTAACTGTGTCTAGCTTCTTATTTAGGGATTTGAACTCAGGTCATCCTTGCAGATCTCTCTTACCCACTGAACCATCATCTCCCTAGCCTTTAAATTTTTTCTTTTTCTGTTTAATAATACATGCATATGAGTACTGAAAATGTCTTTAGCATTTTTATAATTGTATGGAATTTTGTTAAATGGATATAACATTTAGCCATCTATTTGTGAAAGTTTAAGTGGAATCTTTTGTTATTATATTTTTTCAAGCTTAAAAAAATATATGTGTGTGCATGTGTGACAGAGGAGGGTGTCAGATTTCCTGAAATTGGTGTCATAGATTTTTGGGAACTGATAGGTGAGTACAAAAACTGAACCTGGGTCCTCTGGAAGAGTAGCCAGCGCTCTTAAGCACCGAGCCATCTCTCCACACCCATACTTTTTAAAAAGTTGTGTTGTAACTGTGCCTTTCCATGGAGAAACATGGAAACATGGAGAACAGCTTGAACAGATTTCAAAGGGTTGCTAAAGAGAAGAGGTTAAGGACCATTTCATTCTGGGTATGAAGTGGAGGCAAGAACTCATAGTTACAGACTGCAGTGAGGTAGTAGATAAACAAAAGCTAAAAGAGGGACTGTGTAAAAAGAGAAAGCTCAGACTCTGGACAGGGAAAGGTCCATGTTGTCGTTTTTGGTTTTTGCTAAGATCTGACATTAGAGTCCAGCCAGCCTGAGCTAGTCTGCTTGTTCCTGAGTGCTGAGTTTGCAGGTGTGAGCTACTGTCCTGGTCATGACGGTTATTAATGGAGGAGGCTGAAGTATTTGCATTGTGATTTCATGATAGAAACTACAGCAGCAGGAGGTCATTTGTAGGAACCCTAGCAAGTGGTGGGTTCTTACAGTCCACTTAGGTCAGCTACTGAAGGAAGGGCTGGCCTGCTTTGTGAGACTGGAAATGAGATTGTCTCAGGCGCATTGCTGTTGAAGTGAGAGTCTTTCTTTTGCGTTTGCTTGCTTATTTATTTGAGGCTAGGCTATGTTCTGTTGCAGAGGCTGCTTTTGAACTCCTGCAGTCAAGTGGTCCTCCCACTTCCTCCTCCTGCATATACTCTGCAGCTGCTTATTTTGTTTTTCTGGTTTGAGACAGGACCTTGCTGTTGAGCTCTGGCAGGCAGTAAACGGTAGGGTCTTCCAGCTGTGGGATTGAAGCATGTGCTACCGTGCACAATTTATTTATTTTTTTAAAAAAATTTCAAAATACAATGTTTCTTTCAGGATTGTCTATGAAAAAAAGTATAGTTTGTGCTTGTTGAAAATGTTGGTTGTGTTTTTGACATTTCTGTTGCTTGAAATCTATTTAATTTGAGACCGGGTATCACTGTGTATCCCAGGCTGGTCTCAAACTTACAGCAACCCCCTCAGCCTTCTTAGTGCGTAGGCATGGACCACTCCACCTGGTTTATTAGTTTTGTTGATCTGTGAAGCCCTGTGTGTGAAGGCTCCAGCAGTAATCATGCCAAGACTGGCTCCAAGCTGAACTTCACATGTTTTGAGGCTGTGCGTGTTCTTGTCTGTGTGAATGTACTAAGTTTTGGTATTGTCTTGAACAGTGTGGCAGGGTTTATAATGAACAACTACATTTTGTTAAGCATTTCACATACCAGCGAACAAAATATAAAGCTTTTTCTCATGCAATTTATATTCTAAATATAAAGGCATTCTAATATATTGATTTTAAAAATATTTACTACACAGGTATGAATAGTTTTAGAACTATACATAGTAATTATATTTAAGACATATTGAAAATGATTAAAGAATTTTGATTTAAAGCCAAAAGAGCTTCTAAATTATACTGCCTTTGATCTTGAAAATGGAACGTTTTAGCTTTTAGGATAATTCTTTTTTCTTCTACTATAGGTAATGATTAAAGTAATAAGCTAGACAAAGGCTGATAACAATTTTAAGTTGGCAGACTTGTGCTTTCTTTTTTTGTCTTAAAATCGAGTTTCAAAAATGTAGTAGATACAAAGGTTTGTACTATCTCATTTATCCTTCCTTTTTATCCGAGTCTCCCACACAAACATCCCTGTTCATACTTCCTGTTCACTTATGATTAACACATTTTAAACATTTATTTTCTGTGAAAGCAAATAGTTCTGGTCTATTGCTCAATTGTCAGACAAGATCTGCTAAGTGTGTTGCCTAAATTACTTTTAGGACTGGTGCGTAATGAACTTATGTGATTGTATAAAAGGGCTTCTCTGTTCTGTAAGGACTGTTTCAGGATAGTGAAGTGACTCATCCCTTTCTCCTTAGTGACAAAATGAGCATGTCCTTTTGTGTTGCACTAAGGCAGATACCATGTGTCTCGTGCTTGCTTATGTGTTTTACAAAACTCATGTTGAAATTACCTCACCATCTATTTACCATGGAAATGAATTACCACTGAAGGAATTTCCCAGCTCTTCGAATTCAGACTGAACAACGGGAATGCAGGTGCTATCTGCTTCCTTCCTCTCTTACTTCTGCTCTCTGACATCCAGTTAGTTTAGAAGAGTTGTCCACCTTGAGTTCGTTTATGTGTGACTTTACTTGAGAATATGATAATCCATTTAGTCACATTGTATTAGATTAATGAATATTTGGTTCCTGTTAGTTAGGACACAGTGTCCAGAGGAAGGTGGAAGCTCAGGGACAGACTTGTTGGGCAGTGGTGGACTTTGGATGCCCTGTCAAAGGGTGAGTCCAAAGAGGAGCCCATGTTTGACTTCACTTTCTGATGGGGTTCTGTTGTGCATGTGTTGGAAACCCCAGTTGTCTTTGAAATATGGCGGTTCCCATACCTGTACATAACCAGACAAATGGCAAATACAGAACAGACTTCATACATTCCCAAGGTTGTTGGGAGACAGTAGTCAACAGACATGGAGCTATAAACTGTTAAGCTCTTGTGCCCATGCTGTTTACCGTGTAGTAGGCTCAAGGGACCCAGTGAAGCCTGAGTGAGTGAGGAGGTTCTGGGTTGAGCTTAGCCATGTGCATGAGGCAAAGACGGCGGCATAGCTCAGGTTCTTCAGGGGCTATAGTCCCTGTGAAAGGATCGGCAAACAAACAAACAAGAAACTACCCTCTGTCACACAGATCGTGATTTGCCTGGGCTTTCTGCAAAGTGGAAATTAAAAAAAAAAGTTTCCAAAAACAAAACAAAACAAAACAAAACAAAACAAAAAAAACCCCAAAACAACAAAGCACAGGCTATGAAGCCCACATCACGTTTAAGATGTAAAAGGTTTTGGTTCAGATAACCTTGTGGTAAGAAATTAATATTAAAAAGATATCTTCAAGCTAGCGAACTATGCACATCAGATGGAAACGCTAAAGCAAGACTTTCAGGAACACTCCTACCCCAGATGGCTGAGGGTTCTTCCTGAAGGAAGAAACCCAGCTGTGGGTAAGCTCAGTGGAAAATGGCAGTATGAGCCAGCAGGGTTCCGCTAAAAGAGTCCACACATAGGAAATGAGGACTGAAGTGTAGAATGTCCGTTCATAGGATAATTAAAATAGAGTAGCTCAAAATGGACACCTCAATGAATGGTTATGGTTCAGGACTAAAGCTATTCCAGAAAGGAACATCTTTTATATAAAATAAAGGTATCCAGAATTAAACACCTCAAATGAGTGAACAAGGCAGGAGATAATTTGTAGAACTAACTGTCATGGAACCATCTAGTCAGTGAGGTTGGGGCTCAGTAAGGCAAACCGTGGTTTAAAGTAGCCCAGTATGTGAGGAAACTCCTCAAATGTGCCAGGGTGAAGAAAACAGGAAGGAAAGGGAACTGATGAGATTGATCAGGAGGTTCCAGGTGTTAACCCAGGGGAGAAGCAAAGAGAACGACGGTGTATAGAGTATGAAGATGTGATGACTTTAGATGATTTGAGGATTGATAAAAACCCAGAATCTTTTAAAAGAATTTTAAAAAAGAATTGAAAGCACGCAGGATTTAGCTCAATGGTAGAGCGCTTGCGTCCTGGGTTCAGTCCCCAGCTCCGGGGGAAAAAAAAGCAGGCAGGGACCCCCATAATTTAACACATTGTGGTGAAACTGCAGAACACAGAAGGCACTCCCTCTACCCGCCCCCTGGCTGAGGCTGGAACCCAGTTTCTAAGTAACAAAACCAAGTGGCCCAGGGAAGTTAGAAAAATAAAAGCAGGTCAAATCCAAAGAGGTACAAGATAGGAAAGAGGGAGACGATCTCATCAGAGGTCCTGGTCTTACCTGCAAGACTGAAGGAGCAACTTTCCCAGTAGTGCATATCTATCTGCCTTAGGGGAACTCACGGGCAAGCATGCTCACATGGTTCATCTCCAACTGCAGAACTGAAAACAGTGAACAGTTCCTTAGAGAGAAATATAAATTATGGGTCATTTCTGTAACCATTACTACAATGGATGAACAGTCCTTATGTATCATGTGAATACATCTTGTAAACATCTTGTAGTGGTAAGTTACAAGGCTCTAGCCAATGCCGTTTATACAAATACAAAGGTGCACAAAGATGGGCTTATTTGAATGGGCAAAGAACTGCGGGATGAGAGGGAAAGTCAGCGATACCAAATACTCTGTCTGGCAGTTGGGTAGTGAGAGTCAACAGAGGGCTTAGGAACACAGGCGAGTTCACCTCTGTAGAAGAGGAGCAAAGCAGGTTTTAGTCAGGACTCACACTGCCTTTGGAGAGACCCCATTGGGATTTTTGGTAGAACTTGAGAGCCTAATTGACAGACCATGTTCCCCTGTTGCTGCATACTGCAGGGACGACAAGCTGCGCACTGGTTTCTGGTGGCTGGTAAAAAGGAGTTAATGGTTAAGGAAGGCCGGGGCCAGACCTACCTAGTGAATTAATACTGAGTGCTCATGTGCCAAGAATTGTTCAGAATGTTTCCATAGACATAATTCCTACTTAAACCTCCCTCCCTCCCTGTCTCCCCCCCCCCCATTCGCGTGTGCTCATGCACGTGTGTGCACTTGTGTTTATAGAGGCTAGAGGACGCCTCAGGTGTCATGCCTTGGAATCTACCCAGCTGGGGTCTCTTGTTTTATTGATTACCATAGGTTGACAGGCCAGAAATCTCCAGGAATTATCCTGTCTCCACCTCCCCAGCGCTGGTATTACAATGCATGCCAACTTTCAACATGGGTTCTGGGGCTCACAAACACAGGCCCTATGCTTGCATGACCAGCGCTTCACGGACTGAGATAACTCCCTTGCCCACTTTTGTTCATTTTAGTGCTAGATATGGAAGATGATCCCGAAATTGTTAAGCTGTTGTACTAGGTGATTATTGGCATCTTAACATGAATAGTTATTTCTTTTCTCCCTCAGAATAACATCTTGTAGTTTGTAAGTAATATATATATAAATGTTTATTTCCTGTACTAGATTTTTGTGTTTCAGTTTTCTGGTTCATAAAGAGTAAATGTCACAAGCTGTACTGGGTTGCTTTAAGATTTAGGTAGGAATTATGTATAAAAGCACTTAGTATAGTGCTCAACGTGTAAGCACTCATCGACGCCAGTTTACTAGGTTCCTGACTCTGGATCGAACTGCCTCGGGCCCATGTGGTATAGCTTGATCCTCTGAGTGCTGTAGCCTGCTTTAAATTCTGCCCTGGCTCTCCCTTTATTGCTTCTTTGACGTTGGTAGAGGTGCTAGCTTTTTGGAGTATTCACTTCCCTCTGTGTAAGTGGATACAGTGCTGGCAGCAGCCCCTGGGGAGTACTGCAAGGGTTAAATGAGATACTCAATATAATGTTTAGCAGTGATATTTAAACAGTAAAGCCACTTTGAAAGAGGAATAGAATACTTCATGTTTTATGGGATTCCTGGTGTGAATGAGTGGGTCTCTGTATCTTTATCTGTTTCTTGTGCCCTTTCTTGGGCTCTTTTTATTCTCTTTGTGTATTTTGTCCTAGTCTAGTGTGTTAGGTGTTAGTTTTTGTTTTATCTTTTTATATTTTATGTTCTTATTATACCTTAGAAGCCTGTTTATTTTCTAGTGAGAGATGCGGGGGCGGGAGTAATAGAGGGAGGAGAAACCATAATCAGGATATATAAGGGAAAAAAATCTATTTTCAAGGCGGAAGAGGAACAGCATAGATATTAGCATAGTGAGTGATTTATTTCTGATGTACAAATGAATGTCGTGATTTGAGGAATGAGGTAAAATGTTTCTTACAGTGGATTGTGCTTTTAAAAGTTTGAAAGTTACTGGCTAGCAGTCCAGTAACAGAAGTCAGTAATGTAAGCTACTTCTTAGAACCTTTTTATTTCCAATAAATACCTACTATAAAACTCTGTGTGTGTGTGTGTGTGTGAATCTGGTGCACAGAGTTCTTCACATTTGCTAGGGGAAATGATTAGGTTTTGCTGTTTATATGAAGATTTGGGTGACTAGATCTGAACTAACATGCTGAGATGGGAATGAGGTGTGGGGCGTGGCCTGATGTCTTGTGGTGCTGCACTACCTGGCACATAGTAGATTCTTAAGCATTTTCTGGATGAATGGGATAACTGTCTTTATTAGAGCCTAAATTTGGAATTTCTCCACGTTAATACCAACCTGATAGAGTCATAGACTGAGATTTTTATGTTTTATTGAATTCCTTTTTTTAAGCAATCATAAGACTTTTTTTTGTTTATCTACATTAATAACTTGGTTATAATGTTTAGGTTGATGTAAAATGCTAATTGAGTCCTGAAAGCTACCGGTGAAAGGAGAGCGAAGGAAATTCTGCAAACGTACCCTCAGGCCACAGTTCTCTATTTCAGCTTAGTGGGCATGCAGTATCTTATGTATTTATACTTTTACTGAGATCAGAAGGATGGTAAAATACATATATGATTAGTTATATCTTCTACTCACTACCAAAGTGTAACTTTTTTTTTGCCACTGAAAAGTATTCGGGAAGAAAGCTAGTATTGAAAAGTAGTGGATCTGAATGAATTCTGGCTCAAAGCCCTGTTGTAGCTGAGGCTTCGGGCAGGCTTCTTAATTCTGCACTTACATTTCATTTGTAAATTTGAATAGTGGTTACATTGGAATGTGTGTGGATCAGATGACATGGCACATGTTAGGTGCATAGAGCAAGCAGGCACCTAATGTTAGCTTTTATTCATTGTTTGTTAATATAGTCATTGATTATTGTGTCAAGCATGCAGCTAGTTACTAGGAACACACAATTAGTAAATCACAAGCTTCTGTGAAGGAAGTTGGGAAACTTGTTATGACAGTCAGTGTGCAGAATGGATTTGTAGGGCAAATCCTAGCTATGGAGACACTTAGGAGTCATTTGCATTCAGTACAGGGGAACCGAACACTGAAGAGCGTGGTGAAGAAAGTGCTGGCTGTGTGCTGCCGCCCTTGCATTTCAGAGATAAACGAGCGTAGTTAATGAGGATGCATGTTTGTCAGACTTTTCTACTTGCTGTTCTAGTCAGCACTAACTGTCCAGTTGACACAGACTAGAATTATCTGAGGGGAAAACATTGATTGTGGAATTGCCCAGATCAGATTGGTGTGTGGGCATTTTGTGGGGGTTCTGTGGTGATTAATGGATGCAGGAGGGCTCAGCTCACTGTGGATGGCACCATCCCTGGCAGCTGCTTCTGGGCTATGTTAGAAAGATAGCCCAGCCTGAGCCTGGGACTGAGCCCGGGAGTGAGCTTGCAGAGTTCCTCATGACTTCTGTTCCAAGTTCTTACCCTGACTTCCCTCAGATACAGACTGTGACCTGGAAACATCAGCCAAACAACTGCTTCCCCCTGAGTTGATTTGGTCAGGTGTTTTGTCACAGCAGCAGCAGGGAAACTGGAGCTTGTGTCAGTATGGTGTGTTGTGGGTGCACATTTGATCACGGGTGTGTGGAATCCCAGAGTCTGGAGTACATTACAATTTTACTTGCATTTACCCTATAGTGTGTGAAATTTAGTAACTCTGCACTTCTTGTCCTTGTGATTCTCTCACAATGCCGATGTTCTGACAGAAGGAAGTTGGCTTACTGAGAGAGATGAAGGAAGAATTAGCATGTCTGGAATTCACTTTGCCTATATGCTAAGACTTTGTGCTGTGCTTAGTGGGGACTTCCCACTGTGTGTGAGGCATCAGACTGTGTGAGGATGTGCTTGAGAGCACGGCGTATTAAAAAGAGGAATGCTGAGGGAGCACTGGTCTTTCGCACTTAATAAGTGTGTTTCATTCTGCTTTGGAAGAATAAATTCTAAGAAGCTTTAGGGATGGTGAAGAGACATGAAGGCCAAGGACAGCATTTGCTGGTTATTCATTCCAGTCTTTCCTGTGGAAGCAGATCCTGTAAAGACACAGTGAGCTACTCTACCCAGATTTGTGTTTCAGTGAAGCTTGTATTTTGATTTTAGAGATCCTCAGTTCTTAGACAAGTGTAGATTTCTTTTTGCACGGTGGGTTACGTCCGTGTTTTGAACTGTTCTGTATTTGTACTGTTTTGCCGTCCTTGGGTAATGTAGAGGCCTGTTGGGGACTTTTTAAAGCATTTGCTACAGTAGTTGAATGAAAACAACCACAGAAACAAAATCAACCACAGCAACAAAAGATCCCATAGAATGGCCTGAACTGAGAACTAAAAGCAAGATTGCAGGAACAGATAGTCTTGTGAATTTGTTGAAAGGGAGCAGAGAAATCAGTACCTGTGGGGATAAGAACTTAGGAAGCTTTCCTTGTAAGAGATGTGAGTCAAGTCACTAATAATGTGCTATGTTTGCATGTTATGGTGGAGGGGAGACATTGATGGTCCAGAGACTTTGAGTAGAGAAAACTGATGTGGAAGTATATATTCTCATTAGATAATTCAACAAATGCTTTCGAAGGCACTAAATGACAATTGGCGTATTAGTTAAGGTTTCTATCACTGTGAAGAGACACCATGACCACAGCAATTCTTATAAAGGAAAACACTTAATTGGAGCTGGCTTAAAATTTCAGAGGTGTAGTCCATTATTAACAGGTGGGAAGAGGGCAGTGCACAGGCAGACATAGTGCTGGAGAAGGACCTGAGAGGTCTAGATCTTGATCAAGGGCATCGGGGACTGTGTCACATTGGGCGTACCTTGAGCAGATAAGACCTCAAAGCCTGCCCCCCAGTGACACACTTCCCTCAGCAGGGTCTCACATATTTCAACAAGGCTATGCCTCCCTCCCAGGGGTGCCACTCCCTTGTGGTCTGTGGGAGCCAATTACAGTTAAACTGCCACATTTGGATACATGCAGGAGACCATCCTTCTCTATCACATCCCTAGTGGTGAGGCAGACTCAAGCCTTTGTAGCAAGTATGACACATGCTAGTGTGTTAAAGAGTGCTCTGAGCCAGGTTAGTAACGGACTTCTCTCTGGGTTAGTAGAAAAGCTTTGGAAAAGAGAAAGCAGAGAAAGGGTTTGAGGTGTGGATAAGGAATCATCACACTGTGAAGGAGAGGAAATGTACTTTAGGAAGAAGCATGTGTGAAGTCACGGCGTAGGTCAAGTATGGCCTCATGAGGAGTGGCATGTGGGAGCTGGGGGCAGGGACTTTACAGGAAGGAGAGAGGGTGTAGCTGGCGTGGTAGGTTTGGGGTCCTGTCGTATATATGTTAGAGGGAGTTAAGAGCTACCAGAAGTTACTCAGTAGGAGGACGGTAGTGTCGTATCTCTCTATAAAGAACTAGAGATGAGGTTACAGAAGCAATGTTGAGAATACATGGAAAGACAGAGTTTAAGACACAGGGAGGCTGCCATCAAATACACACATAAGCTGTCTTCAGTAATGCTGGGAGATTGCATGAGATGAACTGTTCAGATAGAACCGTTTTGTGGTTAAAGAATCAAACTAGCATGGTTGGATACTGGAGGTACAATCCAGGAGAGGGTGCAAATTGAATGCAAGTCCGTTTGGTTCCGAATCCTGGACTGTTTCTAACTTCGGAATCGTTTTGCTATTATAAAGGAAAACATTTAGGTGGGGCTGTCTTACAGGTTCAGAGGTTTAGTCCATTATCACCATGGCAGGGAGCATGGCGGCACACAGGCAGACATGGTGCTGGAGAGGCAGCTGAGAGTTCTCCATCCTGATTAGCGTGCAGTGTGTGTGTTGTCGGGGAGAGGGGGCAGACAGGCCCTGGCTTGAGTGTTTGAAACCTCAAAGTCCACCCCAGTGACACACTTCCTCCCACAAGGTCACACCTCTAATAGTGCTACTCCCTATGAGCCTATGGGGGCCAATTACATTCAGACCACCACAATAGTGAATGATGTCTTGCCTCACATAGCAGCAGAAATCAAAGGCTATTGTTTCATGGTGGTGGTGGATGTGATGTTGTGGACATGAGGATAAGTGCTCTGAGGTCCAGGCCCTTCATCGTGGCTGCTCCTGAGCTCTGTGTCTACATTCGATTCTGTGGCTTTTTAGTCGTAGACTTTACTGGTGGTCCATCACAGGCTGCCTAACAAGAAGATGACACTTTTGGGGTCGATTTTAGACTTAGCATGGAAGTTTTATTTGCTTGACTATTTTTGTCTGCTTCTGCAAGTCTGTCAACCTCTGTTGTCAGCCTTCTCTGACTCTTCACCCTTCCTTCCAAGCTGCTCCCTGCCTTCCCAGGCCTGTCCTCTTCTGTGACTCTTAACTGTAACACTTGGCTGTAAGGTTGGTTTGTTTATCCCATGTGACTTTGTTATGTCCTCAGTTGTTCAGGTCCATCTTTAGGACCTTTTATTGATTTGTCTAAGCTAATATTAAAATTCTTTGTGGAGAGTCCCATGCCTGCTCTCTGTGAGGGCCCCATGCCTACTCCTGTGACTGCTCTCTGTGAGGGTCCTGTGACTATTGGCTGTGGAGGGCCCCATGTCTGCTCTCTGTAGTTTCTCTTCCCACATCACTTCCTCTGTTCACTGCTCATTTCCTCTTTAACCTGCTAATGGTTTGTTACAGTTTCCATTGTGTGTTCTCTCTCTCTCTCTCTCTCTTTCTGTCCTCCTATGTTAGCACTTTGGTTTTCATTTTCTCCTTTTGTGTATTTTATTAAGTACCCCCAACCCTGCATGTCAATTTTCTAGCATACTCTAACAACAGCTTTTGTTTTATTACAGCAACATTTTACATTATTGGATAGTCTAGTTACTCTCCAGCCCATTGCCCTCTTGTAGTGTACTCAATAAATGAATTTTCAAAAATGCTGTTGTCTTAGTTTGCTGTGATGAAACACATGGCCAAAGTAACTTTGGGAAGATCATCAAAGGAAGTCAGGACAGGGACTCAAATAGGGAAGGAACCTGGAGGCAGGAGCTTACACAGATGCCATGGAGGGATGCTGCTTATTGGCTTGTTCTTCATGGCTTGCTCTGCCTGCTTTCTTTTTTTTTTTTTTTTTTTTTTTTGGTTCTTTTTTTCGGAGCTGGGGACCGAACCCAGGGCCTTGCGCTTCCTAGGTAAGCGCTCTACCACTGAGCTAAATCCCCAGCCCCTCTGCCTGCTTTCTTATAGAACCTGGACCACCAGCCCAGGGATGGCATCACCCACCCCTCCCCGGTGATCACTAATTAAGAAACAGCTTTACAGCTGGATCTTCTAGATGCATCTTTTCTATTGAGGTTCCAACTTTCAGATGTCAGTATCTTGTGTCAAGTTGTCGTAAACCTAGCCAGCGTAGCCATCTGTATAGTTTTAATAGCTAAATAATAGTACATTGTCCGGATATACGTAATTAGCCTAACTATTTGCTCAGTGTTTAGCCTCAAGGTAATTTTTGGTTTTCATTTTGTAGTGAATATCTTTTTTTATTGTGTGTGTGTGTGTGTGTGTGTGTGTGTGTGTGTGAGAGAGAGAGAGAGAGAGAGAGAGAGAGAGAGGGAGAGAAAGAGGGAGAGAAAGAGGGAGGGAGGGAGGAGGAGGAGAGAGAGAGAGAGAAAGAGAGAGAGAGAGAGAGAGAGAGAGAGAGAGAGAGAGAGAGATGGATTACAGCATGCTTGAGGAAGTAAGAGAACTTGAGGACTTGGCCTTTTTCTTCTTTCATGTGCTCACTGGAGGTCAAACTCAGGCCATACATTTCTAGAAATTAAATTACTATACCTGAAGTTACAAACATTGTGTAAGTTCTTAGTATGTGAGCTAAGAAATTTTGATTTGATTGATGATTTACTAGGGGACGGTTTAAAAATATAAACAGTGGAATTGAGTATAATGGTAGTTAGAGGAATTCAGACTTATGCATTGCTAGGAAGTCTGTGCACTTGATTCTAAATTTTACTAGCTTTTAATTAAGAACATTTTAAAAGATTTAATGCATGAGTGTTTTACCCAGATGTATGTGTACATTATGCATACCTACTGCCTGTAGAGGTCAGAAGAGGACATCAGATCATCTGGAATTTGAGTTATAGGCAGTGCGAGCTGCCCTGTGAGTGCTGGGAATCAAACCCATGTCCTCTGCAAGAGCTACAAGTGCTGTCACTCTTCTTAGTTCTTAGCTTTCTCGCCACTCTCCTCCAAGGTGAGCACTCTTGTACTGCCTACTGTAATTGCTGCTTGTGTGAGTGGACGAGCGAGCGCGTGAGCAGGTGTGCTAGGTTAATATGGTTGACACATTGCTGCTGTTCACACTCTTAAATGCTAATCCGAGAATAGTAAATAATTAGCTTGTTTATGTTCTTTGTGGTGCTGGGGATTGAACCCACTGCCTCACATGTATTATGTAAGTGCTCTAACTGAGCCATATCACCCCCAAGAGTAGGGGATCATATTAGTTTGAGTTTAGCGCACATTGATGGTTTACTCTTATTTTTCTTCATGCTGCACAGGGTGTCCTTACTTTAACATTAGATTTTCTCCTTTGGAGGGCTGGCTGTGGTGGCCAGTACCTGCGATCTCAGCACTCAGAGATTGATGCAGGAGGGTCACGTGTCTGGGGTACATGGTGAGATTCCATTTGACAGTTTTCTTTTGAGGTTTGGTGGACAGACACATGCGTACATGGGTAACTTGAGACTGTTGACAGTGACTCCTGGGTCCTGTGTAAACACTTACTGTATGTTTCTGATAGGTACAGCGTTTCCCCTTTGTCTGCCAGGGATATGCTCTGAGATCCCCAGTGCATGCAGGCCGCTGTGGATAGGACCAAACCCTGTATTACTTTTCTAAGTGTACCTAGTCCCAGTGCTGTGTTCAGCTGCCATAGACAGCTGTGATGTCTTTTCTCATCTGAACCTCAGCACACATAAAATCCAAGCTTCATTTCCTCCTGTCTTTGCTGTCAGGGTTTTACTCCTTTAGAACACTTTTTATATTTATTGATTTTGTGCATGCCTGGGTGAGTACATGCATGTACCTTTGTGTGTACCTCAGTCTGTATGTAAAATCAGAGAACAACTTTGGGAGTCATTTCTCTCCTTCCACCATGTAGATTTCTGGGATCAAATTGATGTTATCAGGCGTGGCTACAAGTACCTTTATCCCCTGAGCCATCTTGGTGGTGCCATTTTAGTTTCTTTAAAGAGTATTTTCTTTCTGTTTTCCCAGGTGTGTGTGTGTGTGTGTGTGTGTGTGTGTGTGTGTGTGTGTATACACATACATACTAGGCTTGTATATTCCTGCTTATTCCTCTTTTATACTTAGGGCCTATGTCTCTGTTGTTACAGTCACTCAATAACCATTGCTCCAACTTCGTCCTTCCCATCCCTATCACCACTCTCAGAAGAGTGTCATATCACTTTGTGCCTTAGATGCAGAAATACATTGCTTTGTGTCCAGAACTCATACCTGGGTTCTGGTGCTGCCTTTGGGCCTCCTCAGCAGCCGTTTCCGGCCATTGTCTTCAATGTTTCATGTTTCAGCATTGTCTTCGTTGCTGTCCAGTGCATCCTGGGTCCCACTGTCTCACAGAGCACTCTAGTTTACAAGTGGCTTTTCTTGGCTTTGCCAGTATGTTTTCTTGATCCCTGCCATAACTCACCCCTTTCAGGGAACCTGGCCATTTTTATTATGTCGGCTCCTGTTGGTCCTTTCTTCTCCCTTCAGATTTATTTGCGTATCTGCATTTGCCATATAATTTCTTCATCTCATAATCTGAAAAAAATAGTCTGGTCTCTTTTGTGCTTTTATCGTGTTTTTCTTGCAACGCTTATGAGGCATGTGGATTTTAAATTCTTCTGGGTACAGTGGAACAGATTGTAGCAGACAAAGACTCCTGCTGAGAATAACTAGAAGAGCCTTATTTAAAAAAAGTCCACATGAGAGCTCTGTAAGGTTGCCAAGGCAGCCAGAGCTTCAGGCTTGGATTCTTGGTGAGGGGAGGAAGCAGCTAGAGAAGCAGGGAGTCAGATGTGCTGTCTTCGTGGGCCTGAGGAGATTAAAAGTGTAGCCTAGGTACAGGCAGCCAGACCTGAGAGGCCAGGATTCTAAGGAGAAGTAACATTTCTCCCACCTGCTATCCCTTGGAGCATCTGCTGGCTAAAGTGGGTAGGCTACAGGCTGGGGAGCCTCACAGAAAAGCAGCCTTTGAGAAACAGGCAGTCGTGTAGCTTTCCTTAGTGTAGAGGAAGAAAATGCCCAGGATCTGCTGAGGAAGACAGGCATGGTGAATGCCTGGGATCCTCACTGGACCCTGTGGGGTGTGACAAGGGCAGAGTCAAGTTTACAGCCTCGAAGCTGAAGCAGTTTTGAGTCTGTTGATGTCCTCTTTAGGTTGTAGGGTGATTTACTCTCATTCTGACTGCTGGTAGGGAACATGGTGAGCCTCAGTAGGGAGATGATGTCATCCAGAGCTGTTGCTTTGAATCTAGGGTGAAAACAGACGTTACAGGAGCAACTGTAGAGGCGTGTGCCCCACTTACACAGCGGTTGGTTTAGTCTTAGTTTGAAAGGCATTCACATTACAGTCCTCAGTGTTGTGAGAGGTCTGCAGTGAACATCCTTACGTAGGTCTTTGAACATATAAATATCTTTAAGATACAGTATCCTATGCATGCTACCTCAGTCTCTGTGAGGTTATGTGTGCATTAGTCATTGGTTTAGAGGGCAGTGTTTTCTTGGTGTCCTCCATCCCCTCTGACTTTTACATTCACCTGTTTCTTCTTCTTAGGGGTTCCCTGAGCCCTGAGGGAGGGATTTGATGGAGACATCCTGTTAAGGGCTGAGTGTTCCAAGGTCTCTTATTCTCTGTATAATGTCTGGCTATGGTCTCTGTATTTTGTTTCCATTTGCTGCAGGAGGAAGCCTCTTTGCTGATGGCTGAGCACGGCAGTGGTGTCTTGTTTTACCCTAGATCCTGGGCTATCAACTCTCAGGTTCTTGGCCATCCAGGCAGTGTCGGGTGTGGACTCCATCTCGTGGTGAGCCTCTATCAGATCAGCTATCGGCTGCTCACTTCCACGAGCTTTGTGCCACTGTTGCCCTCCCATATCCCGTAGGCAGGACACCACTGTAGATCTGAGGGTTTGTGGCTGATTGGGAGTTTAAGTTTCTCTTTTGGTAGCATGTAGATTATCTTCTTGTATGCTAGAATATAGGGGCAAATGTTCTATGTAGGCACGAGCTCGGCTTCTCCATGTTTAATAGTGTGTGGGTGTTATCTTTAACATTGGAATCTTGCTATCAGTTTATGGAGAGCAGCCTGTAATCTTAGTAACAACCTGGGTTATTTGGGGGTTCGTATGGGACCCCCCTTTGGCCAAAAACTCAATTAGATGTAATCCAGTCTGGCATTAGAAGCTTCGTTTGCTGACAAGAGATGGCCAGCGAGGGGTCCGTCTCCTCCACTATTTGGCAATTTTATTTAGATTATCTTCATATATGTGTGTATTACTATGTTTGCTTTTTATACCACCCCAGGGTCTGATGCACCAGTTAGGGTCCTAGAGCCAAAAAGGAAAGTAGACAAGCATCCCCTTCCTCACTCAGAGGAATCACTTGCAAGAGTACATTTAGTTTTCTCAAGGGGAGTCTCACAGGGGAAACAAACTCTTCTTAAAGACGGCATGTCCAGCCATAGCTTGCCCACAGACAGTGAGCTCAGCAGCAGCTTTGTGGGGTCCTTGTCTTAGAGTGCCTTGTCAGGGATCTTTTTATTTTAATTTTTTTTGAAAATATATTTTATTGGTTTTTTTTGTGCTCTACCCCACCCCCACAGAATTTCCCCGTGTAGCCCTGGCTGTCCTGGAACTCACTCTGTAGACCAGGCTGGCCTCAAACTCAGAGATCCGCCTGCCTCTGCCTTCTAAGTCCTCAGATTCAATGAGATTAAAGGCATGGGACACCACTGCTTTTGTGTGTGTGTGTGTGTGTGTGTGTGTGTGTGTGTGTGTGTGTGTGTGTGTGTGTATTTTAGTATGTGAGAGCACAGAATCTGATTTACAGGGTTTCAGTTATGGTTTTCATACAGTGTTGGGCATTAGCAAATTAAACTCTGTACCTCAGTTTCCTTGTCTGGAAAATGGTGTAAAGACATACCACAGAGACATTATGATGAGTGAGTTAGACATGGACCCAGCACATCCTATACTTGACTACTGTTAAAGGATGGTACTGTTTCAACCTGGTACAAGGTGAGAGTACGGGTAGAAGGTTGAGAGCACTGCAGGCGTAGACGTGGGGCAGGGCGTGGTTTAGCCAGGAGCCATAACCTGTCAGGAAGGAATGAGGTGATATAGAACTGCAGAGGTGCACACACTGTGTCCCAGGACAGACTCTTGTACTGTATTGAAATACAGTGGTGTGGAGCCCGCTCTGCTAGTTAGAGACAGTTATCCCTTTATGTTTGAAGAGAGCACAACACTCCCTAGTTAAACATCCTGTGGCAGATTTTAATTTAGCCATGTATTTGCATGGTGGTAAATAACTCACCAAACACTTTTACAGCTCACAACCTTTGAATTGATTGTTTAATGTCATGTCTGTAGTTTTAAGATGTGGTTGAAATATTAGAAAGTTAAAAATGGGGCTGGGGATTTAGCTCAGTGGTAGAGCGCTTACCTAGGAAGCGCAAGGCCCTGGGTTCGGTCCCCAGCTCCGAAAAAAAAAAAGAAAAAAAAAAAAAGAAAGTTAAAAATGAAGAAATTCATGCCTAGAGAATTTTCTTTTAAAAGTGTCTCAAGGACAAATGGCTAGCCAGACATTCAAATCTAAGACATAATAGGTCTCAAGACTCAACAAATCCAAAATTCTCTTTTATTCTGCCACATTCATAAACTTTGTGTATGGGGACACTCAGGCATGTCCGGGGACTAGAGGACAGTTGACTTTGGCCTTAGGATTGGTAAGCTAGCATCTTCCAGCATAGTAAAGTAGGGTTTTTTCTAATACTACACTGAAGGACTAGGGACACGGTTCACTGGTTAAGAGCACTGGCCTTTCTTACAGAGGATCCAGGTTCAATTCTGAGCACTCACATGGTGGCTCAGGATTGTCTGTGATTCCCATTCCAGAGGATCCAGTGGCCTCTCTGGCCTCCAAGGCCGATGCTTGGTGCACAGATACACACGCAGACCAAACTCCCATGCACAGTAAATAAAAATTTAAAAAGCTACATTCAGTGTGGGAGTTTTGGTAGCCCTGGGCTTGGGGCAAGTAGCAGAATGTCTGTCTGGTAGTTCATTTGTTTTCATTAACAAATCACCAGTCACCCTGCCCCAGAGAATCCATTTAAAAAAGGATCTTTAAGGACATTTTTCTGGTCTTAGAATGTACATTAGACTGCAGTCTTGTGCTTAGGTTACTGACCACAGGTGTGTGTCATCCTTAAGACATCTTGTCCCTTGGGAGTTTCTCCTCCTGGTTTGTAGAGTCAGAGTCAGAGGGCAGGCATCAGGAAATTCTGTCAGCCCTGGATTCCTTTATGAATGGGGATATTCTGTGCTCTCATGCATCCAAAGTCACGTCTAGCACTTTCTGTGCTACTAAAACCTTTGGGAATCTTCGAACAGTTGCTAAATGTTTTCCTTGATAGGGCACTTTTAACCAACAAAGCAACAAGGCCCCTTGGGATTGGTAGATTTTTTTTCTTTAACTTCTCTGAACAAGAAAGGGTTGTGTTGCTTTTCCTGTTGGCCTGGACATCTTGTTCCTCTGCTTATGATAGTTTTGCTGGCATCCCAACCTCAAGTTCCTCTTTTGGGGTGGAGGAAGCTGACATAAAATCCTAAGAAGGTTGGGGAAGTGAGGAAAAATTTAAGTAAAATCCTACATCAGCAGATGCAAACCATCGTACAAGCCATGGAACCAAATGGGTCTGCCTACTGATAATGTTAAGTGTTTGCTGCACAGTCTCCATTCAACTGTAGAAGAATGATTTGAGGAGCTTTGGGGCCAACAAAGTGGCTCAGCAGGCAAGATGCCCACTGTCGCCGTGGCCACCTGAGTTCAATCCTGTGGTCTTCCTGGAGGGAAGAGTGCAGACTGCTCAGGTTGTTCTTTAACCTCTGATGTACACAGTAGCAA
Source organism: Rattus norvegicus (assembly GCF_021556685.1). Lineage (NCBI taxonomy): Eukaryota > Metazoa > Chordata > Mammalia > Rodentia > Muridae > Rattus > Rattus norvegicus. The sequence goes on along the minus strand of NC_141534.1, from coordinate 166,873,987 downwards.
ATGCCCACCTCCTGTAAGTTAGTAAGCGTACAATAAAACGTTTAAAAGGGGAGCTTTCATTTCCTGGCCTTTGCTTGGTCCGTTGTTTTCTTCATATTCATCCAGGCAAATTGAAATGCCACACTAAATAGAGTTTCAGCTTTGATGTTGTAACTACTCTTAGCCAAATAGTATTCTACCTGTGTGGTTGAACTGTAGTGGAATTTTACAGACTTCAGAAGAATGTTGACTAGGAGATAAGAGTGGATTCAAGTTGATGCTGAATCAACAGCTGTAGATGTCATTGCTATCATTTCTCAAATCCAAACTGACACCAAAACATTTTCTTTTATTGGATATTTTCTTTATTTACATTTCAAATGTTATCCCCTTTCATGGTTTTCCCTCCTGAAACCCTCATCCCATTCCCCTACCTCCTGCATCCATGAGGGTGCTCCCCTACCCACCCAGTCCCTCCCTCCCACCTCCCCGCCCTGACATTCCCCTACACTGGGGCATCAAGCCTTTACAGACCAAGGGCCTTTCCTCCCATTGATTCCCAACAATGCCATCCTCTCTTACATATGTGGCTGGAGCCATGGGTCCCTCCAGTGGACTCTTTGGTTGGTGGTTAGTCCCTGGGAGCTCTGGGGTGTCTGGTTGGTTGATATTGTTGCTCTTTCCATGAGGTTGCAAACCCCTTTAGCTATGTCAGTCCTTTCTCTAACTCCGCCATTGGGGATCCTGTTCTCAAGTCCAGTGATTGGCTGTGAGCGGATGCCTCTGTATTTGTCAGACTCTGGCAGAGCCTCTCAGGAGACAGCTATAAGGCTCTTGTCAGCGTGCACCTCTCGGTATCCCAAATAGTGACTGGGTTTGGTGACTGCATATGGGATGGATCCCCATGTGTGACAGTCTCTGGATGGCCATTCCTTCAGTCTCTGCTCCATACTTTGTCTTCGTATTTCCTCCTGTGAATATTTTGTCCCCCCTTAGAATTACTGAAGCATTCACACTTTTATCTTCCTCCTTCTTGAGCTTCATGTGGTCTGTGAATTGTATCTTGGGTATTCTGAGCTTTTGGGCTAATATACACTTATGAATGAGTGCATACCATGTGACTGTTCTTTTGTTACCTCACTCAGGATGATATTTTCTAGTTTCATCCATTTGCCTAAGAATTTCATGAAGTCATTGGTTTTTTTTTTTTTGTTTTTTTGTTTTGTTTTTTTTTGTTTTTTTGTTTTTTGTTTTTTTTGGGTTTTTTTGGTTCTTTTTTTCGGAGCTGGGGACTGAACCCAGGGCCTTGCGCTTCCTAGGAAGTCATTGTTTTTGATAGCTGAGTAGTACTCCATTGTGTAAATGTACCAAATTTTCTGTATCCATTCCTCTGTTGAAGGACATCTGGGTTCTTTCCAGCTTTTGGCTATTATAAATAAGGCTGCTATGAATATAGTAGAGCATGTGTCTTTGTTATATGTTGGAGCATCTTTTGGGTATATGCCCAGGAGTGATTTCCAGAGTGGTTGTACCAGCTTGCAATCCCACCAACAATGAAGGAGTCTTCCTCTTTTTCTAAGTCCTCACCAGCATCTGCTGTCCCCTGAGTTTTTGATCTCAGCCATTCTGACTGGTGTGAGGTGGAATTTCAGGGTTGTTTAGATTTGCATTTCCCTGATGACTAGGATGTTGGACATTTCTTTAGGTACTTCTCAGCCATTCGATATTCCTCAGTTGAGAATTCTGTTTAGTTCTGTACCCCATTTTTTAATAGGCTTATTTGATTCCCTGGAGTCTAACTTCTTGAGTTCTTTGTATATATTAGATATTAGCCCTCTATCAAATGTAGGATTGGTAAAGATCTTTTCCTAATCTGTTGGTTGCCATTTTGTCCTAATGACTGTGTCTTTTGCCTTACAGAAGCTTTGCAATTTTATGAGGTCCCATTTGTCTATTCTTGATCTTAGAGTATAAACCCTTGGTGTTCAGGAAATTTTTCCCTGTGCCCATGTGTTCGAGACTCTTCCCCACTTTCTCTTCTATTAGTTTCAGTGTATTTAGTTTTTATGTGGAGGTCCTTGATCCACTTGGACTTAAACTTTGTACAGGGTGATAAGAATGGATCAATTTGGGGTTGGGGATTTAGCTCAGTGGTAGAGCGCTTGCCTAGCAAGCGCAAGGCCCTGGGTTTGGTCCCCAGCTCCGAAAAAAAGAAAAAAAAAAAAAAAGAATGGATCAATTTGAATTCTTCTACATGCTGACCGCCAGTTGAACCAGCACCATTTGTTGAAAATGCTGTCTTTTTTCCACTGGATAATTTTAGCTCCTTTGTCAAAGATCAAGTGACCATAGGTGTGTGGGTTCATTTCTGGGTCTTCAGTTCTATTCCACTGATCTATTTGTGTCTCTGTACCAATACCATAGTTTTTATCACTATTGCTCTGTAAAACAGCTTGAGGGCAGGGATTTTTAAAGCTAGGCATTTAGTAGTGCATATTTGTAATACCAACATTTAGATGTCTGAGGCAGGAAGATCTTGAGGTTAGCCTGCGCTGCACAATGTGTACACTCTGTGTGTGTGTGTGTGTGTGTGTGTGTGTGTGTGTGTGTGTGTGCTCTGTGTGTGTGTCTGTCTGTGCCCAAGCATCACCCACTTACTAGGGATGCTTGTAGGACTCAGCATATAGTTGAACTCATAGCTGTGATCTAGGGCAGTGAAATAATACTGAGCAAAACATTCTGTGGAACAAAGTCTGGAGGAAATTAGGTACAGGCTTCCAGAGTCTTTTCTGAGTAGAGGCATGCAAGATGTGTATTACTCCCCCAGCAAAGAAAGTAGAACACTGGGTGCATGTTGTCAACCAGGGAAACTTGCTGGAGACTTAGTGCCTAGAGTTCTTAGAGTGAATGGATGACGTACACTTTGTGCTGAGCATGTACCAAGATTTCATACTCATAGTAGGCAAGCAGGTATTTCTAGAATCAGTTAGGTGCAACAAATCATTCTTTTTTTTTTTTTAACAGTGTCTAGACTATTCTACAAGAGACAAAAACACACTTCATCTCCACGTACAATGGCCCAATATTGTTTTATCCCATGCGTATAACCGCTCCTATCACTGACAGACTAGAGCAGCAAATTAATGGGAAAGCAAATCGTTCTTACTGGTAAGGAACCCTACCTGAAGTCTGAGTGGAAGGCATCAGCCAAAGGCTAAGTTGGCAGGCAATCCTTCATAATGACAGATTTACCATATCTCTTTTTGGCAATGTATGGTTTGTATATATGTGATATTTAGCATATAGAGTGTGCTCATTAACTGTTAGGTTTTATGTTTTTGAGACAGCATCCTACTGCATAGCCCAGGCTGAGTTTAGACTATGTATCTGGGGTGGCCTGGAGTTTACAAAGATCAGTTTCCCCAGTACTAGGGATACAGGTAGCCACACATGAGACCTATTTTGAGGACTGTTCGTTGAGTACTAACACTAATAGTACTTATAATTATGGTGTGCTTGCCTTGTGAGATAGATTAGTTTTTTAGAAAGCATTATACTTTGTGAGGTTCCCGACAGGGAAATGTTCCAGGTGAGAGAAGAATGAAACTCATTCAGCCTCACTTAGGTAAATTGCGCTAAGCCAAACTTGGAGAGTCTGAGACCATTTGGTTCATTTTAGCCATATTTAAGCACAGCATGATTTTGGAAACAGTTTTCTGATAACAGCTCAGTCCCATGAGTATAACAGAGCTTAAGACATGCTTACATTGAAATTCTTCATCTCTCACGCAGATAGGTACTGTTCACTCAGGTAGTGCCCACGACTTAGGATCTGGGAAGAATGATGGAGGTGAACATAAGGCCTGTGGGAGTCAGGATTGGCCTGGCCCTAAGCTAGCATAGACGTCACTTAGGCTGTTGTAAAGCACACATGACCTCACTCAGATGAGGATGGGCTTTCTGGCCTGGAAGCAGGAAAGACTTAGAGGGAAAAGGTCTAGGACAATTAAAAACAATCCTGGGAGGTGTGGGCATTGTCTCACTCAGCAGACAGTCAACTGCACCCTTTGCCAGCATCCAGGAGGGCAGGTGAGCCTTTCGTAGAAGAAATAAGCCTGCATGTCCTCCTGGTGTCTGCAGGGCTTAGCCTTGTGCACGAGATCTCTTGACCTTTACAGTACCTTAAAAATAGAGAGATGGTGGTGGTGATGATGACGATTATGTAAGGTCTTCTGTAGCTCAGGCTGGCCTCAGAGCCAAATTTCTCCTGTCTCACTCTTTCCAATGTGAAGATTTCAGGCATGGGCCATCATGGTTGGTTTAGCATTTTACATTTTTAAAGCCAACCCCCCATTATTCTAACCCAATATTAAGATAAGTTATGTCAGTCCTAATGTTAGTGACTACACGATAGCACCCTGCTCTTGTCTTTTGAATTCAGACAAGTCAGAGGCATAGTAAGACTAAGACACAGGAGCGATTATAATGATTGTGGTCTAATGGACTCTGAGGTAGGTTGGCCAGTGTCTTGACTTGTATTTAGTAGAGGAGGAGACTGGAGAAAAGCAAAGCGTGGCCATTTCTAAATAATTTCATTTCATTGTCAGAACAAGTGTCTGAACCCATATGTCTTTCACACATCTGCAGGGGTGTGATGCCAGATGCGGAGTTCTGTTTAGCCTTGTATGATTTCTTAATGAATGTTCCAAAGCTAATTTGGCTTTCTGTGTAAATGTACATTTAAAAAAAGATCTGTGTTTCTTTTAACTTGTAAGTAAAAACAAGTTATAATTTAAAGAACATTACACCACTAATATAATATGATACAATACAATCTCATGTTTAGTAAATTGTGCTATATGGTACTCGGTTTGAAATTACTTACAAACTGTTTTCACTCTCCTTAATCCTCATTTGAGTCTTAAGCCTATAGTGAATGATTTCATTAATTAGAATTATATTTGCTATTATTCTGATCTTATAGAAGAGGGAATTGAACCTTTCTTATCGGAGGCTCTTATGCTAGTCTAGGATCGAGTATTAAATTTTAGACTATTTACAAGATGAAGATACTATGCTCTTGAGACTTGAAAATTTTGTTTTTGAAATTAGTGTGTATTAGTTATATAAATTAACTCAGTGTGTACTAAATAACCAGCAAGAACTGGTTTAAACAGAGAAAACTCCCTAATGGTAAACTGAGCTGCTGTTTGTACTCCGCTATCACTGAGTATTTTTATTCTCTGGTGTTGGGCGGCAGTCTTATTTATAAGCCTGCATAAGATTATGTCCCTTATGCTGCTCTTCAAAATACTTGGAATTCTTAAAAGCGAATCTGAGGAGATTGCTATAGTTTGTACCAGAAGGAACTGTGGTAACATTGATTATGTCTTGGTCCTAAGGTCTTCCCAGTATGAATTGAATGCAGAAGCCATAAAAGACCAGTTGGAGGCTAAGGCGTAGCAGTTCACGCCTTTAACCCTAATCCCAGCAAGTGGGAGGCTGAGGCTGGTGCATCTCGGAGTTCCAGGAAAAGAGCCTATCTTTAAAAAAAAGAACAGTTTGAGAAATCTCTTCTAAAAGAATATCCACACACGTGACAGAGAGGAAGAGTAGTAGTGACCTTCACTTACACAGAGGCTTCAACAAGTCAGGAAGCTGGGCTGTGTAATCAGTACAGCGACACAGCTCCTCTAGAAGAGATTGGAACTACTCCTAGCCATGTGGGAAGCCCTGGTGGTCCTCATGACTTGTCTCTAGGAATGCCACTGTCGCCAACACTGTGATGAGCAGATGGCCGCTGTGCTGAGCTGGCGGGCCCATCGCTCAGTGTAGTCTTAGGAAGGTGTGTTTATTATCTGTTAAAAACACGCTCATCCTCAGCTCAGCACTCAGTTGCCAGCAGTGTGGCCTGTGGATAGACAAGCAGCCCTGAAAGGAACAGTATTTCATGTTAGTTGTTGTAGGTGTTAACAGTCACTGGAGATTGAAACCCAGTGTGGAACCGCATTGGGATTTTTTTTTTTCATCTTTCTCTTTTTCTTCCTCTTGGTTTTACCAGCTCCTGGTTTACTGTTTATTTCAGAGTAGTTTATGAAAAAAATAAAAATAGCTAAAGTAATAAAAACCAGAAATCTACACTTCTGATTTTAATTTAAAAAGGAATTTAATGAGAAAGAATATTGGGTAACAGTTGGCGGTGGCATAGCTAGAAAGCTCAACTTGGAAATGGCAGCCAGTATTAAAGACTTTATAGTATGGAGTCTTTGAAATTGTGTGAAATGTCTTTGTAATGTAGTATCTTATAAATATTTTGGGGGCTGGGGATTTAGCTCAGTGGTAGAGCGCTTGCCTAGGAAGCGCAAGGCCCTGGGTTCGGTCCCCAGCTCCGAAAAAAAGAACCAAAAAAAAAAAATATTTTGTTTTTTTGTTTAATACACTATTCATTGGGTAGGCACACATAAATGTAAATATGATCAAATATAATATTTTATTTTCACTAACTTTTTGGTTTGCTCACTGTGTATTTTTAATTGTGGTATATTAATTTTCTTACCATAATTATAATTTCTCCTTAAATTTTTGTTTGTTCACTGTGTTGTAGGTTCATACAGGTTCATGACTGTTATCTTTTTAATAAGTATTTTGTGTTTTTAGATAAGTAAGGAAGTGTATTCCTTTCTGTCCTTGTGATAAAGTACTGGCCAACATCAAGTCAAGGTAGAAAGGAATTGTTTTGAAACCTTCAGGTTCTGGGCCATCTTTGAGAGAAGTGAAGATGAGCACTCAGGCAGGTACTGAAGCAGAAGCCATGGCTGAATGCTGCCTGCTGGCCGCAGCACAGTTCACACTTAGCGTCTTTGCACAGCCTTAGGCCACCCAAAGCCAAATGGTGCTTCCCATTCGGACAACCTGATGTGGGTAGTCCCTCAGTTGAATTTCTGGCTCAGGTGACTCTAGACTTTGTCAGGAGGGCCCCGCTGCCATGTTTTTTGTAGTTGTGGAGAGGGATTGGCCTTAATTGCTGGAAGCAGTGTTCTTTCAATCGTTATACAGTTCCCCCTTTATCCCCGTTAAAGTTTTCTTCCAGTTCTGCCAGGCCCTCATGGTGCTCTGTCAAGCAGACCACTCTGAACCGTAGTTGCCTACCTCAGCTGTAGAGCGGGTGTGATGCCTACCATAGTGTTTCTGTGAAAGCCTCCTGAAAATGCTTACCTGTGAGAAAGTACTTAAAAACAAGATCCACTTTCTGTGATGTTTGGTCTGCAGGTATTTCTCTACATGACATGTGTGACTGGTGCCTGGGGAGGCCAGAACAGGGCTGGATCTCCTGTGAGCTACTGTGTGGGCACTGGGAATTGAACCCAGGTCCTATGGAAGAGAAGCCAGTGTCCTAACTGCTGAGCCATCTCTAGCCCATAAAGTACTTTTTAAAAGGGAGTTTTGCTTTCTTTTTTCTTCTTCCTTTTGTCTTTAAAAAGCATCATCTTCGAATATACTGGCTTGTAAGTGGAATGTGGTTTGGGCCATGACAGACAGAGTCATCAGGACTTGAAGTGGTGAGGGATCGATGGGTTGTTTGTCTTCCAGACTGAGGGCGGGGTGGGTGTCTGTTTAGTGCATGGGAGAACTTTGAGTCCCTGTCTGTATCTGAGTCAGGCCCACTGCTTTTGTTTCTTCATTATTCTTCAGTATCTTTCTTTTGAAAATAAATAAAATTGAGTCAACTGAAAAAGGGCAGAAGGCTTTTGAGGAACTTAGTTTTTGTAGAGCCAACACTGGGAGGTTAAAGTTATCAATAAATTGTAAAATTATTACTATAGTTAGAACACTATCGTGAAGATATAAACTATTGTCATATTTACAGAAATAAAGTGTGTATCCCTCCACCTTTTTAAAGAGTGGGCTCTGGAGTGCAGGCTTTAATGAATTTGTGGTGATCCTGCTTTTGGCTCCTGAGTGCAGGGGTTGAAGGAGTGTATCAGCATGCTTGGCTTCTTGGGTTTTAGAAGACTTACCTTTATTCCTGTTCTCAATTCTTATTTTTGTTGTCCACTTGCATAACAATCATGTACTTTATGCGCCTTATGATCTCATTCTTTGATTTACAAATAGAGGATAGAAAGAGAGAAGATAGAATTTTAGATGGGAAATCAAATTTTAACGTACATGGTTTGTTTTGCGGTTAGTCAGGGGTTGAGCAGTGTATGATTTTGAAGATGATCAATTAATGGAGTACCCTAAAGAGCGTGTTGGTTCCTCAGTGGGCTCATGAGAGCCACTGGAGGCTTGGATGGCTAAAGAAAGTAGGCTACATACTGAAAAATAGAAAACATGTATGCAGATATCTGTGTGTGTGTGCGTGCGTGTGCGTGTGTATGTGCACTCGTGCACATATGGTGTGTAACATAGGGCTTGAATACAGTTTTCTCTGTGGTCTTTTGGCATGTCTGTCATTGAGCCCTTTCTGACCACTCTGGCTAAAGCAAACTTTTCTTTCCACCCTACACTCATTTCCTGATAGCATTACTACCACTACCCCAAATGTACTCTCACTTGTTTCTTTGTCTGCTCTCCCACAAGATTGTAGTCCATGGCACAAGGGCTGCGTTTGTTCATACGCTAGTGCTTAGTACAGTCCTGATTTGTAACCTTTAGTGAGTATTGATTAAGTGAACGAGAGAATATTCAAATTAAGATAACCATAAGCAGGCGTGTAATTCTAGCTCTTGGGGGGCAGAGGCAGGCAGGTCTGTGTTCAAAGCCACCCTGGTCTACAACAGTGAGTTCCAGTACAGCCAGGACTACATGATGAGGCAGTGTTAAAAAAAATTAGAAGATAACCATAATTTTTATGTAGTTTGTAATATGGCTGTCAGCAGTTGGATAGTGTAAAGATTCCTTCTTACAAAACTCCATTAAAAAGTATTTTCCCTTTCTTCCAGAGTTTATATTCCGAACACCAATCAAGTTAAGCAAGTCAGGAGAACTTGGTGAGGAATATGGATGCCTGAGAAAGGTACGTACATGTTAGCTTGTCATTTACGTTAGTACAGTTAATTGAAATATTGCCATTTAAGAATGCTTACTTTTAATTTTTTGGGCCTTTAAAAATTTACAACTGTCTTTCTTCATCCTATTTTCTAACAGTCTGGGTAGATTTGAAGCTACACTAGAAGCAAACATAGCTAAGAACCTTGAGTGGTCTTTTCACGGGTGAAAGTGTAGCTTTAGGGGCTGTCACACGCTATCAGGAAAGCTGTTCCACACTCATCACAGCCCTTGATAACAATTGCTTGTGTGACTTTTCTTCCAAACACTTTTAGTTACTTGTAGCTGCTGTTATTTTTTGCCTTTTACTTTATTACATACTCCAGGAGCATGTTATGGAGGCCATAGGACATTTTGAATAATATCTTAATTATAAAATATTTAGTACTGAGAAAGATTTTAATTGTGTTATCATTTTTTTTTCAATATTGGAGATCGAACCTTGGGCACGGTGGACATACTCTGCCAGTGAGGTCCAGCTCCACTCCATAACTGTTACTTTAATTTCAAACCAGTTGTCTGAGACTGGCCTATAGAAGTTTGTTGTCAAACAGGCATGCTTGGTCCCACTCCTGCACCACCACTGCTCTCTTGGGCTTATGAGCGCTTAGGTGATAATTCTGCATGTGGGCATCACTTTACAAAGGTAACATCTACTTAGTCAGCATCAGACTGGTCTAGATAGAGGCATGGAGATAAATGCCTGGAAGAAGCAGCCAGGGTGGGGCTGGGGGGTTGGGATGAAGGCTTTATTTGGGCTGACAGTGTGGAGGGATGGCCACTCCTGGTGGGAAGGGCATGGCCTCAGGTGACCCTCTGGTAACCAGACCTGTGGTGACAGAAGGGCAGTTGCTTGCTCATTTTTCTACAGGGGAGACAGGTAGTGAGGCTGGGTAGACATCAGCAGCTCCCTTCTTCCATCTAGGTACGTGCACGCAGAATCTTCCGTGTAAAAGAGACGATATGTTTTTATTATTCAGGTGGTTATGGGGCATCTGGCGTGGGTCTGGGGACACTCATCAGAACTTTAAATGCTAATGTCACAGACTCCTGCTGTTGCTAGAGAGCCTGGGAAATGCAGTGTTTTAGCAGGTGCACTAATTTCCTGTGTAAAATCCGGATTTCCTTAGTAAGGAAGAGAGCATGGTTACTGGCTGAGAGCTTGCAGTATCTGCCTCATAAAATGGAAAAAAGACCACTTTTTTGGGGGGTAAGCAATGTTAAATTAAACCACAGTTAAACTTTTGCTAAAAGTCTGGTAGAAAGGGTATAGTCAGTTCAAACGTGTCCAAGGAAGTCATTAGAGTTTGCACATTGTCGTTGTTTTGTTTTTGAAATACAAGCCTTATTATTTAGTTCAGGTCAGTCTTGAACTCAGTCCTTCAGCCTCCCAAGAAGGTGAAATTATAGATATGTGGCACTAGGGTTGTGGCTTTGGGTCACGGATCTAGGTTTATTTCAAGGGCAGTGAAATAGATAATGAGCTGTCAGTTTTGATATCAAGAAAGGATTGCAGAAGTTCGGTTACTAGCATAGGAGTAAAGTTGAAGAGCTAGGACGAGGTGGCTAAATGTGAGAGAGGCTTCGAGAAAAGTGACTTCAGAACCCAATTTGAAGCTTTCTTTCTCTCTTTCCTCTCCTCTCCCTACTCTGCCCTCCCCTCTCCTTCCTTCCCTTCCCTCACTCCCTCTCCTCCTCTTTCTGTGTATGTGTGTTACATAAAAAAATATGTATTTGTGTCTGTGTGTGGGTGTGTGCATGTGAATGTGGGTGTCTGTGTGTGGGTGTGTGCATGTGAATGAGGGTGTCTGTGTGTGGGTGTGTGCATGTGAATGTGGCTGCTTGCAGAGACCAGACTTCCGAGGCACCCCAGCTCCTGGAACAGAATTACATGCAGTTGAGAGCCTTTTGACTTGCATGGGTTCTGGGGACTGAGCTTGGGTCTGTATTACTGAAACGTGAAAATTTCACCTATCTACTTGTCTGTATACATTGAACCATGACTTAGATTTCTACTAGTCTTTCCCTTACTTGTTTTCTGTCTGCTTACTTGTGCTAGAAAACACTTGCAGCAACCTAGAGGTTTAACATGTTCTCTCACATCACAGAAGAAGCAGATTGTTGACCTATTTTAAAATGATTTTCCTATAGTATTTATAAGTACGAATGCTCACCAAATGTGTATTCAGTTGTTGGTTATCTAATCCTACAGCCTCTTCTTTGTGAACAATGATTTATGTAACGGTGTCCTTGGTTCATTATAGGACTGGATGCACTGTAAGATTTCCTGGTGTTCTGATGTCTGTCTGTCTGCTATTTTCCCCATGTCTGACATGTGCTAGTGTTCTTCTTTCTAGACAGGAATAGGTGCAGGGCCTTATGTGTTTAAGAACAGGCAAATGCATGGTAGATGCCTAAACTTGAAGAGTGCAGATGAGGCTGTGGTCTCCTTTTGGAAGTAATGTACTTTTTGGAGAAAATAACACATATAAATTCAGAGTATCATCAAATTTAGAGTAACAAGTTATTAAGGGTATTTGTGAAATGTGGTATTTTGCCTTGATACTTTCATATTTATGAGATAGGGTCAATAGTCATAAAGCTACTATAATTGTTTTTATGGGCTTAGAGAATAATTTAAATGAAATCTCTTCAAGGTTACTTCCAAAGCAAATAAAGAAGTCATCTAGCTGTAACTACTAAGCCCCCAATACAAACAAAACACTTTGTTAAACTGGCTGACTAATTATGCTTTTAATAAGTTAGGATAGCTTTATTTTTTTCTATTTGTGAAAGGCAGCAGAGTTGTATAAGTCTTTGAGTTGTAAAAAACATTAAAAATGTTTTAAAAATTATTTTTACGTGTATGGATATGTGTGTTTACCAATTGCACGTCAGTGCCACAGGAGGCCAGAAGAGGCTGTCAGGTCACCCGGGGATTGAAGTAACAGGGGTGCTGGCTATCATATGGGTGCTGAGAGCGAAACCTGGGCCCTCTGAAAGAGCAGCCAGTGCTCCTGACTGCTGAACCATCTCTTGGGCATAGTGAAAACATTTCAAAAAATCAGGTTATGAGAAAGGACTAAAGAAGACAGGTAATCAGCAGTATTATGACACCTAGTAATCATGTTTAAATGTTGTGTACACAGCGGGACGCAATTGTGCTTGTCTCTTGTCCCAGGATTTGAGTGACAGAGAGATCACACGTTGGAGGCCAGTTCATGCTACACACTGAGAAAATGCTGACCAAGGCTGAGTAGTAAAACCCAAACCCAAACCATGTCCACCATAGATAGCACAGATACAGCAGATAGATGTTCTTACAGAGGACCCGGGTTCCATTCCCAGCCCCCATTCGGCAGCTCACAACCTTTTGTCACTTCTTTCCAGGCGATGCAGTGCCCCTTCTGGCCTCTGCAGGCACCACACACAGGTGGCACACACACACACAAACACACATACACACACACATACACACACACACACACACACACACACACACACAGGCAAAACACGCACACATGAAAATAAAGGTTTTAAAAAATTATGTTGACTTTTTTTTGCCATTTTGAAGGTTACAAGTGATCTACCACTGAACCGTCATTTCCCTTTCAGTATTTTCAGTATAGAATTTCAGAAAATGTTAGTGCCAATGTTGTCCCGAATGTCAAGACCAAGAGTCAGAAATAACTTTTAACAATGAATTTGAAAATATTCTACAAAGAAATTTATTTTTATCTCTTATTACTTTTTTAAAGATTTATTTTTATTTATGTGTATTTATGTACATTTGTGTGTGTGTGTGTGTGTGTGTGCGCGTGTGTGCACATATCTGCCATATCTGTATGTGGGTGCCCATAGAAGCCAGGAGTGGGAGTTGGATCCTTAGAGCTGGCATTATGTGCAGTTATGAGCCACCGGATGAGGGAACTGAACCAGGGACAGGGGCAGGGCTGGGGGATGTTTTAGAACAGGGTTTCTCCGTGTAGTCCCAGTTAACCTGGAACTCACTTTGTAAACCAGGCTGGCCTCAAACTCAGAGGTCCGCCTGCCTCTGCTTCCCTGCTTCCCAAGTGCTGGGACTAAAGGTATATACTACCATTGCCCAGTTTATGGCCCCTCTCCAGCCTTGTCTACAGAGAGAGTTACAGGACAGCCAAGGGTACACACAGAGAAACCGTGTCGAAAAAAACCAACCAACCAACCAAACAAACAGACAAAAACCCAAAACAAAACTATTTTTAAAATGAATTCAAAATTTTCACTTTTTAAAAAAACAAAACAAAACAAAACAAAAAACCAGGGTCTCTAGTTTATCTGTGGTTGCCCTGGAACTTAATATGTAGACCTGTCAGACCTTAAACTCATGGAGTTCTGCCTGCCTCTGGGTCTGAATGCTGGGATTAAAAGTGTGCACTGCCATGCCTGGCTCACTTACTCTTTTTATAAAAATCTACTTGTTTATCTTAGGTTTTTTAAAACTGCAGATATTTATCAAATGATTATATATTATACAATTAGTAGTAATTAAACCGAGAGGCAATATTACAGAGCCAGTTGCCCAACTTGAAATCCTACTTGGCAACTTACTAATGTATGAATTTAGGCAAACTACATAATCTTTGTATGTCTTGGTTTCCTGGTCATTAAAATGGATACCATACTCCCTAGCTTGCCCTTATTGTGAAATACTGTCGGCACCTGTAAATTCATATATGACTATCAGTTATTTTTACTAGTATTAAAAAAATGAGCACATAGTGACCCTCTTGGTTGCTGTAGTGGTTTTTGTTTCGGTAAGAAATAGAAGACTGGAAAGTTGTAGTTGTAAGTGGAGAGCGAGCGCTGTGTGGCCTGGGTGAGCATATTCTGGGTGAGCATATTCTCCCTCAGGACTATGGCGCTGAGAATCTATCCCTGTTTCTTATCTTCTGGATGTTACATTAGATGTTATATCTGTTCAAATGGTTTTTGCCAGGTTTCAAATTTTTGTTTTTTGTTTTGTTTTTTTATTTGTTTTCTGGGGAGCAGGGTTTCTCTGTGTAGTTCTGGCTGTCCTGGAACTCACTCTGTAGACCAGGCTGTCCTTGAACTGGGAGATTCTTCTGCTTCTGCCTCCCAAGTGCTGAGATTAAAGGTGGGCACCATCACCACCCAGTTACCTGTTAGAATGCTGATTAGGACTGCATTAATCTGTGTATCAGTTTGGGGAGAGCTGGCATGTTCATAATATTGACCATCAATTTCTGTTGACTTCTCAATTTCTCCAAGTAGTCTTCTCAACTTACATCTTAGATGGGGCTTGGGGTTTGGGGTTGGGGGAAGGAGAAAAGAGAAAGGAGAAAGGAGAAAAGAGAGGGAAGGAGGGGCTGGGGAAGAAGGCAAAGCTGACTCTCCTTATAAGGGCATCAGTGCCATCACGAGCTCTACTCATGATCTCCTGTTACTCTAGAGGCTAAAGCCTCAAATACAAATTTGGGGATGAGAAGGCTCAAACATATAGTCCCTAGCAAGAGTCAGCTGCTGTCACTGAAGTCACTCAATGGTCAAAGATAGTATTGAACAGCTGTAGTGGAGCAGACTCAACCATTCATGAATAAGTACAAGTGAGTGCTATAAAGCATTATATATATAGTATATATTATATAATATATATATTATATCATATAAAGCATGCCTTAAAAGTCAGTGTAAAGCTGGGCAGTGTGGCGCATGTCATCAGACCCAGCACTCAAGAGGCAGAGGCAGGCAGATCTCTGCGAATTTGAAGCCAGCCTGGTCTACACAGTGAGTTCCAGGATAGCCAGATATATATAGGAGACTCTGTCTCAAAACAAAACAAACAAAAAGTTAGTGTAAAAACTAAAACTGCATGAAGGAAACAGTAAAAAGTCTTGATCTTGGGATTGGCAGAGGTTTTCTAGAGAGGTCAACAATGATGTTTCAGACTTTCTAATAGAAGAAAAGTTACCAACATGTAGTAACAAACTCAGGTGTATGGATAAAATCATCAGAGGATGCAGTTGAGAAAATACCTCCAAAGATTGTCTGTAGGCAAGCCCATGGGGGTTTTCTTAACTAGTGATCGATGGGGAAGGGTTCAGCCTGGGCTGTGGTCCTGGGCTCTGTAAGGAATCAGGCTGAGCAAGCCATGATGGACAAGCCAGTCAGCAGCGTCCGTCCATGGCTTCTGCACCAGCTCCTGCCTCCAGGTTCCTGGCCTGCTTGAGTTCCTGCTCTCACGACTTTTCATGACGAGCTGTTAACTGTGAGTGAAGTGAACCGTTTCCCCTCCACAAGCTGCTTTTCCACATGCTGCTTCATCACATCAATAGTAACCCTAAGACAACCAATATATTGATTTTTGTCAAGATGTAAAAACAAATAAAACAAAACCCACAAACTTTGCTCTTTAAATCTGTCATTAAAGACATAAAAAGGTAAAGCAAAGATTTGGAGAAAATATTCTCAAAATGTGTATCTGACAATGAACTTGTATCCAGAATATATAAAAAAATGTACTTGCTAATAAGGTAATAAATAAATAAAATTATAAAAGAGCAAAAGGTTTGAACAGACATTTCACAGACAAACATAGCCTATTAAGGACATAAAGGCAGTGTAATTAGCCATCAGAGAAATGCTAATTAAATCCACAGAGACAACACCTTACATCCTCTCCCATGGCTGGAAAGACAACAGCTTCCAGATGTTAGAAAGAGTATGAACATAGAATTCTAATCTCTCAGAGCCCTGCCTCCAAATACCATTAACATGCAAATATGAGGGTTACATTTTGAACACATAGACTTTTGATGAACATATTTAAGCAATAACACAGAAACGTATATGCAGATACATGTATGTATGTATTTTATTCTGACAGTCCTCATCTCCAAAGAATATAAGCAGCTCTTACTAGAAGGGCAGATATGTGAGTAGCCATGCCAGGAAGGGACGTGCAAGTAACGGGCTTAGGAAAGCTGCTCTGCAGGCCCGGCTCTCAGTCTTAATGCAGTGCCAACCCACAGGATGGCAAAAATAGAGTACTGAGTGGTGGAGAATCTGGGAGCCAGTGTCGTCGTCCTGCTGGGAGGGGCTGCAGGTGGGAGTATAGTCTGTAAAATGAACTGAGAAGCTGGCAGCATGCCCACACCGTGTGACTCACAGGTTCTTCGAGACTATTCTGTGGTATGCATATCCCTAGGTAAATAGTCAAGAATACCAGCTTATCTTTAAATAGCCACAGACTAGAACGTCTCCAGGTATCCATGGATAGTCGATGTTCAGATTGTTTTCAGATCAAGCCATAGAATACAAAGGGCAGAAGAGAGGGTGCACACGGGTAGGTCTGGTGACCTGGAACGGTGAGTGAAGGATGGCAGTCCAACCCAGAGTGCTCCACACTGGTAAAAGTCAAAGCTAGGCTGCATACAGTGCACATGCCTACACTCTAGCATCTGAGAGTTCAAGGCCAGCTCAGGCTCTAAAGAGAGACGCCCCCTGAGCCCCAAGAAGATACAGTGATTTTGTTATTTTCAAGTGTTAGAAACCAAGACTGTGGTTACTTTTGAGTAAGAAATTGGTCCAGGGCACAGAGGTTGGCATTCTCATAGCCCACTTCTTAAGTACAACTGGTTTACTAGAGTGCTTCCTTGAACTCACGGAACCTCTTGTGCTCACCTCCTAACACCAGATTTACAGCCACACATACAAATGAAGATCTGAGCAGGTTAAGTCCTGTGGGGACAGCCTGTAGCTTTGCTCTCCAGACATACCCTGCCCTGGTCTGCATGTGCTACCCAAGGCCCTTAGATCCTCTCCTGCAGCCTCCAGTGTGAGCGACTCGTGGGCAGGTGCAGAGATGTAATGGGCACAGAGGCCGAGTTCCTTAGCTCCATGCCCAGCACACAGTTAGCACGTGTAATTACTTTGATGCTAAAGCCCGATCTCTTTTACACGTTTCCTCTGTATCCTGTGAAAAATAAGATGCCCATCTGTGTGTAGTCCATGGTCAATCTAAACAAGAGCCTCAGATGGACTGTGAACACTGACTTCAGCTTTGTTTCCTGTCTGTGGATCTGCTCTTCTTCCTGTACGGTCTCGTTTGAATTGGGCGGAGCTGGGAGTCCATTTCACTACATTGTAAGTGGTATTTTCTGCTGATAGATAACGACTTGAAGTAAGTTCAGTGTCTTAGAGACTAGTTCAGGCTTACAGGAGTCAGACCTATAGAAATTGGAAGAGTAAAACTGGGCTTCATTGTTTTGTTTTTGTTGCTATGGGTTACTACTACTACTACTACTACTACTACTACTATTACTACTACTACTATTACTACTACTACTATTATTATTATTATTATTTTATTTTATTTAAACCTAGAGACAACAGCCTGCCAAAAGTATGATTTTTAACTTGTGCTGGCACAAGGCTGTAATGCCAGCACTTGGGAAGCCAAGGGAGGAGCACCCTGAGCTCAAGGCTAGCCTGTGCTACGTAGTGAGACCTTTGTTATAACCAGAGGTTAGTGAGATGAGTCAGTTTGTTAAGGCACCTGCTGCCAAGCCTGACCATCTGAGAACCACCCCTGACACCCATACAGGAGAAGGAAAGAACAAACTCCTGCAAGTTGTCCTCAAGCGCACATGCACCATGGCTTGCTGACTTGCACCCAATCATCTGCAAATGTACACACAAATAAATTCACTAACTAACTAATTAAAAACAGACACCTTCCCCTGAAATATTCTTGCTTCTATAATGTTATTTCTTTTAAAACTTAAGTCTTTGTGAATTTTACATCATGTACTCCAATCCCACTCATCTCCCCATCCCTCCATACCTGCCCTCTGCCCTTGCAACCTCCCAACAAAAGAAAACAAAAACAACAACAACAACAACCCTCACTGTGGAAGCTGCAGCTTACCATAGTGTGTCACGTTGTACACCTTTTTGCCCAGACAACTTTACTTGCCAGTGTTCATTGCAATGAGTCATTAGTATGATTCAAGGACTCTGGCTTCTGTTCCACTGTCAAGACTAGATACCTCACCCGGCCTCCTCTCAAATGTCCCAATGTTGGTCTGTGTGGTGGAGATCCTGTAGCTTTTGTTCTGCAGGACTGGCCCCGTCACACACCCTAGCAGCTCAGAGATGTGGTGAGCCGGCTCAGAGCCCTAGATCTAGGCCTGGGGGGTAGCTGAGTTGGTCAGCTTGTCAGCTCTCCTTTGTCCGAGCCTCCAGGGCCAGCTCTCCTGTGTGCCACAGAGGTGGGGTCAGCTCAGCTCACCCCTTGGACATCAACATGGCCTAAGGCAGCAGCTTCCACATGGCCTTTGGTGGCAACATGGGCCACAGACATTGACAGACCACTGCTGAAGCAGAGCCTCCGACAAGACCCTCAGCAACAGCACAGGCTAATGTCAGGCTGTTCCTCAATGCTGTGGCATCTCCAGTTTCACCATTCTTCATAGTACACAAGTCACTCCATCTCCCCATCACATACTTGTTCATCATAGTGGCAGCCACCCGCCTTGGCTGTCTTCTGTCTGCTCCGGGCATAGGACTCTTAGCTTTCTCTTTTTACAAGAAATGAAAACTAAAAATAGCTTATCAGTATGGGCGGTGTATACTATCTCATTTAAATTTATTAAAATTTTGAGCAGTAAAAAAATGAAATGAAACTAGGAAGAACTGCTTGATACTGTAAGAGCATAGCAGGATCCTCTGTCAACAGTTTGGAATGCTTATAATCGTGATTTCTCCAGAGTAGGATACAGAGGCCCCTATTGTGAGCTACATAAGTAATTAATCACTTGACTATAATCATCCAGGTTTTTACTAAAAGTCCTCTGCTAGTTGTGTAATGAAACCCCTCCTTTCCGAAGTGAGATGCTTATTTCTATGCCTCAGATTTCTTTGTTGGCCACAGGATTTGAACATGAAGTGCAGGGTGCAGGATGCTGGGCTGGGAGAAGTCAGTGTGATTGCTAATAGACCGGGCCGGCCCTCACAGGCTTTGTGGCTGCTTCTGCTCCTGGCCCAATACAATATATGTAATTTCAGTGGTAAGAATTTTTAGGTTTAAATTTTATTTTTTTCCTATGTGAATAAATCTAGCTATATACCTAGATTTTATGGTTTTGTGTTGCTTAAGAATACAGAGCAATTCTATCCTGTTCTGTGAAGTAAATGTTTGCCTAGAACAGTGGTTCTCAACCTGTGGATCCCTACATATTTTGGGGGTTGAATGACTTTCACAGGGTCACACATCAGATATCCTGCATATCAGATAATTTACAATTCATAACAGCAACAAAATTACAGTTATAAAGTAGCATTGGAATAACTTTATGGTTGGGGGTCACCACAATATGAGGAACTGTATTAAAGAGTCACGCAACATTGAGAAAGTTGAGAGCCACTGAGCTGGGGCAGATTTACTTATCCATCAGGGCGGCTGTGTCTAGTCGGAGAGTCACCCTGGAGACTGCCACTTGATCTGGCTTATAGAGTAAAGATATGTTTAAGTCTAAAGTTTCCTAAAACTCCGCACTCTCTGTGTGGTTTATATTTTTCAGCTGAGAGGAGAGAAGTTACAAGAAGAAAAAACTTGTGAAGATCAGGTGCACAAGATACTGCAGGAGGATTCCGAAGTGGGGAAGAGGAAAGCTGATGAACAGAAAAAGAGAGAGGAGCCAGCGGTGCTGAAAACCGGTCTGGAGCAGGTCAGTGGGTCACATCTGGGCGGGCGTCTGCTTCAGAGAGCCCTGCGCGGCCGGCCACGGAGACGTGTAAGAACAGTGGGATGCTGTGCTGTGTGTGATGGAATTTGTATGTGTGCTGGGTTTTGATGTTAAAGTGTATACTACACCTTAACATCCTCTATTGGATTTTTTAAAAAGCGTGTATTTTACTTTATCCAGTCCCTTAAGCAGAGCCATGCTGGGGTATAAGTATGTCCCCCATAGTAGATGAACAGTCTAAACTTAGCTAATTAGGCGTATGATCGGCCACATCATGCTTGAACATTATTCATCACTTACATTTTATTATGTCTTCGAATGTGTGTGAGCACGTGTATACGCTGACACACATGTGGCAGTCAAAAGCCAAACTATGAGAGTTGACTTGTCTTTCCCTCTGTGGGTCCTGGGGACTGAACTCAGATGGTCAGGTACCTTCACTCACAGACTCATCTCTCTGGACCAAGAAAAGACTTTTTAAAAATGTAACTATATCCAAATGGAAAATAACAGTTTAATACTAATCAAAATTTGGACATCTAATGCTTGCTATATATATTTTGAGTTGTGTATTTTAAGCATTTTTATGTAGCTTTGTTAATATTTCAAATTATTTTTTCAATGGGTTAAAATGAATGAAACCTTAACATTTATGAAGCTAGGCAGCATAAGAGAGCAGGAGGAGGGGCTGGAGACACGGCTGCTTTGCAGAAGACCTGGATTGACTCCCAGTACCACAAGGGGGCTTTACAGCCTCCAGTTCCAGGGGATCTGATGCCCTTTTGTGACCTCCATGGGGACTAGGCACACATGTGGTGAACATGCAGGCCAAATATTCATACAATAAAAATAAATAACACATATATGTTTACAACATATAAATATATTTTTATGTTCTAAACATATACATATATATTTATAGATAGATAGATAGATAGATAGATAGATAGATAGATAGATAGAAGAAAGGTTAAAAAAAAGAAAAACAAAAACCAAACCAAACCAAAAATCTCTGCAGAACCATCATTGCGGCTAACTACAGCAGGCCAGGATTCTCCCTGTCCATCCTTTTGACTTAGTTTATATAAAAGACATGCTTCCTATGCTGCAAAACCAGAAAAGTTTAAAGCTGTCTCGGGTCAGTGTATTTGTTGACTGCCATATGCAAGTGACGTATGAGTCTGGTTATAGTATTAGTCATCATTATCAAAAGTAGCCATTTGGAAACAGCATGGTGGCACACATCTGTAATATCAGCACTTAGGAGGCTGAGCTAACCTAGACTCTGTAGTGAGTTCTAGGCCTGCTTGGGCTGTGTATATAGTGAGTCTCTTCCTCCAAAAAATAAAAATAGGCTGGAGAGATGGCTCAGCTAAAAGCACTGACTGCTCTTCCAGAGGTCCTGAGTTCAATTCCCAGCAACCACAAAGTCACTCACAACCATCTGTAATGAGATCCAATGCCCTCTTCTGGTGTGTCCCAAGACAGCTACAGTGTACTCGTATACATAAAATAAATAAATAAATCTTATAAAAATAAAACAAAGGCACTTCAATTTTATAAATTTTCAGTCCTATAAAAGATCCCATTTAACAAGCACAAAATGCTGTGTGCTCTCCGTGCTATGCACCCCGGAACCTTTAAAGGCAAAAAACTGCTCCTAGGAGGGATACACATTAGCTTAGGCGGCAACAGCACATAGGATGGTTGGACTGCAGCCCCAGCTCTGGGCTGTATGGTCTTTGAGAGAGCTTTGCCTCTCCCCAGCTGTAATGTGCTCAGGCAAACTGTCTAGACGCCTCCAGGGGTTGATTGTGGGAGAAGCCATTCCCTCCAGGGACTGTATTAGAAATTACTGCTTCCATGCCAAGGCCGGCAGTCATTGTGATTGTTTTGTCTGGCACTGCTAACTTTGAAATAGAAAGCAGTTACATCAGTGCAGTTTACCTGCTGAGGGAGTCAGAATGTGCAGATTCTCAGACTCGCTTTCTGGCAGGAGCCAAGCTCACAGCATTGTCAATGCAGAGCATAGTGAGTCAAATCTAACCTGTCTGGGTTTTTGTGACCCTGCCCTTTTCTACCCTCCCTATTTCCTTTTACGGTTTTGAGGACTTTTAAATGACTGATAATTTTTAGACAGGCTAGGTATGGTGGCATACACCTTTAATGCCAGCACTAAGGAGGCAGAGGCAGGTGGATCTCTGTGAGTTGGAGGACCGCCTGGTCTACAGAATGGGTTCCTGGACAGCCAGGGCTACACAGAGAAATCCTGCCTTAAAAAGAAACAAAAAATAGTTTTTAGACTGATAAAGACTTGTGTTCTCAACTAGAAGAGATTGAAGTCAGAAGACTGCAACTTCACAGTCTCATTGGACCTCAGAGTGAATTCAAGGCTAGTTTGGGCAATACAGTGGGACTCAAGAAAAGAAAAGGTCAGGAGAGTGGAGGAGAGGAGCCATTGACCAGTGTGTGCAAAGACCCAGTACTAGGGAAAAGCAAGTGTTCAGTCTTGAGCAAATGATTTCATTATATTAAAATTGGGGCCTGAAATGGTCTCAGTGGACAGAAAGCCATTGCATTAAGGTTGTGTCATGAGACTGTCATTACACTTTCCTGCCACCAAACCTCAGCGGCTCTCCACTTCCTTGAGAACTTGATGAGAACTCTTCCCCGAGGACCCAGGTCCTTCCTTGCACATGATTCTAGCTAGTCTTTCTGTCCTCAAGGATGCTCCATAGCTCTTGGGCAGAAGCATCTGCTGCCAACATAGGCCCTCTGCTTTTTTACAACAGACATTTTTCAGCAGCTTGCTGGTGGGAAGCTTGCTGTCTGTCTGTCTGTCTATCTGCCTCCGTGTCAGTTTAAAAGCTGTCACCTTCAGACTATCAGAGACTCCTCACTTCTCCCATTCTCCTCTCCTGGGTCCCCCTCAATAGTCTGTGACTTTTATGGAACTTTTATGTCTGACCCAATTATAAACCTCATAATCTCTGCTTGCCCATCACAAGTTTTTGATGCATGCTCATGAAATTATTAAACTCAGAAAGAATTCTAGAAAGAGAGATTATGGTATGTTATTTTTTATAATAGAAATAAAATGGTCATAATGTTTAATTTGTTGTTTTATTATGGTACCATTACACCAAAAATGATGTGAATTGTTGGAAAACAGAATTGTATAGCCAACAGTTATATTAAGGATTGTAAATCGGAGGTGAATATTTGATTATCCTGTGACCTAGAAATAACCACTACAGACATTTTGGCGATTATCCTGATCAGATCTATTTTTTAAGTGCAGTGTACACAAACACACACACACACACACACACACACACACACACACACACACGAGAGAGAGAGAGAGAGAGAGAGAGAGAGAGAGAGAGAGAGAGAGAGATACGGAGAGACAGAGAGACAGAGACAGAAACAGACAGACAGACTGACTCATTACACACTTGTGCTACATGTCCCTTTCATCCAGAGTGTTGCCTTGCATACATAATGCTTTATAATGCTTCCATTTTTACTTAATTATAAATTGTCTTTACTTGTAAATAAAAAGTTTGTATCTTTTTTTATTTCTTCCCAGTGCAATTTCTTTGACTGTTTTAATTTCCTGTAGATACCCTATTGTCTTAAATGCCACTGTTATAAATACTCCAAGTAGAAGACCAGGTGAAAGGCAGTGTGCTTTGAGGATGTTTTAGCGTTGATCGCCCAGTTTTCCTTGAGAAGATGTGGTATAGGAGCTCCTTCCTGTGTTGTAGGAATGCCCTGCCCTCCAGCAGCCTAGCCCTGGTAGGGCTGGTGTTTTTGTCAAGTGCCACTGTAAGCATTTCATTTACCCATGCTCTGTACCACTCTAGGGACACATAGTACCTTTATTTATATCCAAGGTGAAAGGTGAGAGGTCAAATGTCTCACCTAAAGTTCCTAGGTGTTAGGCATGGAAGCCTGGAGAAGAGGGTAGATACTTGGAACAGTGCAGCTTAGTTTCCATCAGGTCAGAGGAATTTGGTGCATAGTATAAGCTTTTCCTTAATACCGTCTGTTAGCTTATTCAGGGCTTTGTCAGCGTGCGGGATCTGTGCAGTAGCACAGTCTGCACAGAGAAGTGCAGTCACACCAGTGACACTGATAGACGTGCAGTCTGAATTGTCTCTTATTTACTTGCTACCAAACTAGTTATGAAAAGAGACCAAAATGCATACTGATTGCCATTATTTACCTTGTGTTGAGTCTGCTGTCTCCCAAAGTTGGAAGAAAATACCATATGCAGTTTGATAATGGGTTAATTCGATTTTGGATATTTTCATGTAAAGACACATTTACAATTAGTATTTTTAGAAAAAAAATTGGAACCAAACTGGAAGCTCAATGGACAGTTCTGTCTCCCTTGTCTCCTTGCCAGTGTCCTGCACGTCTCTCGGATTCAGAGAATGAAGAACCTTCTCGGGGCCAGATGATGCAGACCCATCGCTCAGCCTTTGTTTCCAAGAACAGCTCTTATTCCTTAGCTTTCCTGGCAGGGTAAGACTGATGGCTCAGTCTGAGCTCTTTCATTTGTGGTGATGAAGGATTTTTGGATGATGTAGAAGGGGTGAAAAGAGGTGGGAAGTGAATTTTCAAATGTGGAATACTGAGAAGGGGCTCACCTGAGTGTGGGGGAAGTGTGTGTGTGTACATGTGTGTCTGCGAGTCTGTGTGTCTGTGTGTCTGTCTGTGTGTCTGTGTGTGTACCATCCACTTTGTTCTTTGAGACAGGGCCCCTGATTGGCCTGAAGTATGTCAGGTGAGCCTGAGACCCACGCGTTTCCACCTTCCTAGCCTTGCAAGTGGCTTCTGAGGTCAAACTCACTCTTTTCAGCCCTTTTCCTGAATTTTTACAGGGAAGTCCAGTTGCCCATTTCTGGCATCTGGGTAGGGTTTTGCTAAGCTGCACAGTGTGGCCCTTTCTCCTACAGGGAAAGATGAAGCCTCTTCAGTTGGACAGTATACGTAGCTTTTCCTCTGGAGTTTGAACTCTTTGGGGATGGGGGTGGGGCTGGGTTTCTTTTCCTTGCCTATGATCTAACATAGTTCTCAGGAAGTTTTTAAACCTGATCAAGGAATTTCTGGATCCTTCAGACTTTGCAGGTCCTGGAGAGGAAAAGAGAGTGTGGTTGGATGGTTGCTTGACTCTGGAGGAATAAGGGAGGGAGGGAAGGTGAGGAAAGGGGAAGGAAAGGAAGAGGGAGGGGAGAGAGGGGAAGGGAATGGAGGGAAGGGAGCGGGGTAGCGGAGGGGAGGAAGAATCATTGGTTTATTCAGCAGACACTGTGGACGTGGCTCCTCCAGGCTGTGCTCCATTTCTAATAGGGATGTAGAGCCCAGTCTTGACCTCATGTTGTCTTGTTTGACTTATCCTTCCTGCCAGTGCTCATTCCCTTGTTCTCGCCCACACTGTGGAGCAGCCGTCTCTCTCGCTGCCTCTAGACACATATGGACTCTGGAGATGTCACCGGTCTCTGTGTGTAGCCACGGCAGACCACCAAGTCTAACAGCTTTGTCAGGGGGTCTGCGCTGGAAGGTCCCTGATGTAACACCTGTTCTGGGAACCTTGTATGTGTTCTTCCGGAACAGTTTGGTGTCCTTCGTTGAAGATTTCTAAGTGTAAAAGTCACCAGATCTCTAGTCTTCTCTGGAGTAACTTCTCTAGAACCCTTCCCTGGATGTTTCCTCTGGTAGAATTTGTCCTAGACCAATGTTTCTCAACTTGTGAGTTGTGATCCCTTTGGGGTTTCACAGGGGTCACATATCAGATATCCTGCATGTCAGATATTTATATTACAACTCCTAACCATAGCAAAATTACAGTTATGACGTAGTAATGAAATAATTTTATGGTTGGGGATCACCACAACATTCGGAACTGTGTCAAAGGGTCCACAGCATTAGGAAGGATGAGAACCACTATGCTAGACAGTTAGCTTGGTCAATAGAATTAGGACCTGGTTCTGGGTAAGCCTGTGATGAAGATAGACTCTGTGTGTGAGCCGGAAGTCAGATGTCCTTCAAGTCAGATGCTCTACAAATTCAGAATAATTGTCACTTCCTGATTTCATATGTGGATTGTGTATACCCGATTGTAGTTATATCTTAATGGTTATAAAGCGGAAGAAAACAAAATAATTTTTTCAAATAAAGCCAGAAATCACAATAAGTATATACTAAAATTAATGCTTATGACATCTGTGATTAATATTACTATGTGAATAACTTAGAAAAGTAAATTAATATTCCTGTACCAAAGAAACATTGCTCCAGTTGGGGTTTATGATTAGGGGGTGAGTTCCTTATGACTGATTCCAGCTCTGCCTTTGTACTGGTAAAATTCATTCTTCTGAAAGAGGGAGGGCCTGCAGCTTAATATGCCATTACACAAAAGCCTTAAAAATTATTCTGTCTTGAACAGAATTGCACAAGCACAGAGGAGTGTGCTTGTAGAACATCTCCGCCATATCTTCTTTTCTGTCTCCTAGCCTATCCTTGCCATGGTGGACCAATTAATATGCAAACACTGGCTTTAGACTTTGTCTGTTAGCTCGCACTAAGGTTAACATAATACGACTTGGTTCTCAGGGCTCATGTTAACAAATATTCGAGTCAGGTGAAGTTCAATTGTTAGGTTAGTTATTGAGACAGTTAATTGGATTATATATGCTCATGACCACCCCACAAAGAAGCATCATTGGACTCTGTCTCCCATAGCTGTCATGTCTAAATCAGAGTCTCCAGTAAAGCCCAAGTAGCTACATGAAGGTCTGGGGAGCCACTGTGGGCAACAGGGACATCCATGGACATGGAGTAATGAGATAGCCAAATGCTAAATTCTTCAAGTGCTGTGGGGTGGTCACTTATCCCATTGTTAGAGAGGTGTATGCAGACACACCTGTGAGACCTACAAGGTAGATGAAAGAGTGGCTGTACAGAGGGTGACCTCAAGAGACTCTCCAAAATGAAGCACCTACTTCAGTGTGGGAGATTTTTATCAGGAGCGTTAAAGAACATACTTGAGAAACATTATCTTAATGTTCTGTTGTTGTGAAGAGACACCGTGACCAAGGCAATTCTTATAAAATGAAGCATTTAATTGGGGCCTTGTTTACAGCTTCAGAGGCTTAGTCCATTGTCTTCATGGTGAGGAGCATGATGGCATGTAAGCAGACATAGTGCTGGAGCAGAGCTACATCTGATTCATAGGCAGAGAGAGAGAGAGAGAGAGAGAGAGAGAGAGAGAGAGAGAGAGAGAGAGAGAGAGAGAGAGAGACAGAGACAGAGACAGAGACAGAGACACAGACAGACAGAGAGACAGACAGAGAGAGAGAGAGAGAGACAGAGAGACAGAAACTGGGCCTAGTGGTGGTTTTTGAAACCTCAAAGCTCACCCCCACTTCTCCCAACAAGGTCATACCTCCTAATCCTTTAAAAATAATGCCACTTCCTGATGACTAAGCCCCACCATAAATGTGATTTAAGAGATTGTTTGGAAAGCACGGGAAACTTGAAGTGATTGAAATGACAACTTACTGTGGAGGACCCAGAAGAGGAGCTTTCCTTATGTAACCTTGATGGCCAGGACAATGTACACATGACTGTCCTATTAATGGTCACAGCTGTAAAGTGTCAGGGATGGCTTCAGTGGATTTGGTAATGGTAGAGACAGTCTTAGAGGTAATGGATTTGCCATTTTCGGTGACCAGCCTTCAGCTTTTGGAGCCATGGAGGGATACACCCTACCTCCTGTCTGTGGTGGGAGAGGCTGGTTCTTTGCCAAACCTGAGACCAAGGTGGATATGGCACTTCAGCAGTAGCAGCAGCTGTGGCACTAGTAGGACATTTTCCTTTTGTTTTGGGTTTTGTTTCTTGGCTCTGTCCCCCAGGCTATCCTCACTCTCTCAATCCTCCCTTCCCAACCTCCCCCAGTTCTAGGATCGCAGGCTAGGTAAGAAGGTGTTGGTTACTAGCCAAAAGGGGAGTTGGAGAAGTGCTGGGGAAGGCACAGGTTACAAGAGTTTGTGCTCAGCCCAGCACAGTGGTGGCAAGGCCTAGCTGCTCTGGAAAGGGCTGGCTTTCGAAGTGTTCGTGTATGGACAGGAAGCTCAAGGACTGCCATGACTGTAGAGCTTTAAAGTCATTGACTGTTTCCCCTCCATGCTGTTGACTGTTAATGTGAGTGATAGCAACACTGAATAAATATGTCCTTAAACATAATTTTTATTTAAATGATGCCTTAATTAGGGGTGTGGCTTAGTGGAAGAGTACTCCCCTAGCAAGAGGTGGTAGGATTGCTCTCCAGCACTGCCAAACAAATCCAAACCAAAATAAATGGCCAAAACCAAAACCAGTGTAATTAATGGGGTTATCTTTTCAGGAATGATCTTCAACACAGTGGGAACCTTCAGTGGAAAATTTGGTTACAGGAATGCTGAGCGAGTCTCCTTTAGAGCGTGCCTTCTTTGTAGCTCAGAAACTGTAACGTTCACTTCAAACAATTTACAGATTATAATGCTGCTCTATAGTTGTGGACAAAGGAAAAATTAACTTGATGATAGTTGTACAACCATCGAACTACATTTAAAAATGGTTGAAATGATAACATTTGTGTTATTTATATTTTACTACACAAAGATACTAGCATTGTTTATACTTTGGGGGAGATTTCAAATATAGTTTTTCTACTAAGTAACAAAAAATGAACAGGCTTTCTCTGAAAATTTGTTTCCTAAAGAGACTTGCCAGGTAGCAATCTTAGACTTTTTTATAATTATATTTTCATCTAACGATGCTGCCCTTTGTCCTTCTTACCTGCTTTGTAAGCTTGTGTTTCTTACACACAAACACTGTGCTTCTGCAATAGGCGAGTGGTGCCTGCTGAGGGGCGGCCATTGAGGAAGCACATGGATAGATTCTGCCTGTGGATATTGTAAACAGATCAACTAATTTTCATAAAAGAAACAAAGTAAGAGGGTTCTGTGGTCATCTGAAGAGATTGTGATTCTTCGAGATGACTAGAATAGTAAGTTAAAGATCATTTATAGATATATATTAATTAGAAAAATTAATTTAAACCTAAGTAGGCTAATTAACAAAATTAGAATAAAAATTAAATACATGAAAAGTTTAATTAACTCATTCATTCATTCTAAAACCATATTTTACTTTACTCCTCATCCCCGTTTCTTCACTGAATTTAAACTGAAACTGATTCTAGAGGTTCATGTGGGGAAACTGATGGTTGATGCGTTTTTCCTCTTGGTAAGAGCTCAACCTTGAGCTGCATTTTCCTTGCTATCTGGGCTGTGAGGAGGTTGGGCTTTGAACAGAGTTCAGATTGGGTACCTTGGCTTACCAACATGACGTAATTTAAAAAATAATTGTTGCTATATGCTCTTATACTTAATTAATGTCATCTCTAGTTTTCATTAAGAGTTTTATTTATCTTTTACATCTATTATGTATGTGCATTTGTGTGTGTGTGTGTGTGTGTGTGTGTGTGCGTGTGCGTGTGCGCACGCGCACGAGCTTCGGTGGAGGTTAGAGGGCAACTTGAAGGAGTCGGTTTTCTCTTCAATTATTTTCTATACCAAAATCCGTTGCATTTCTACATATTAGCAGTGAACAATTTAAAAGTGCAGTGAAAAAACCAATCCCATTTTGATCTATTACTAGGATCAAAAAAAATAGAATAATTAGAAATAAAGTTGACCACAGGAGCATAAAAATTTACAGAAAATTTAGTATTAAATGTTTGATGTTAGAAGAATCTAAATAAATGGAATGACACCTTGTTCATGAATTAGCAGACTTAATGTTGTTACAATGGCAGTTGAAATGTCTTTGTCAGTTAGTTTCCATTAGTTTTTAAAAGTTCAGTATAACACATGCTGAAGTTGTAGTGGAGTCCCTTGCAGAAATAGAGACAGATGTTAAAGTTCTCTGGTGGGATTTCAGGAGAGCCCACATATCCAAAGCTGCCCTGAGAAAGGACAGAGGTTGGTGTAGTGATCAGAATAGTGTGATACCTGAGTAGGAGACGGCTAGAGAGCAGATCCAGAGTGAGAGTCCAGAAGTACCTGTACATTTGTGGGCAGTTGATTCTCAACAAGGGTGGCAAGATCATTCACTGGGAAGAAAACCTGCCTCTCTACATGGTGCTGGCCCAGCTGGGAATCAGTGTGCAAGAGTGTGACAGACAGCTCTCAGGACAGACTGAGGCTAACTGTGCCGTAACTACGTCCTCGACAGTCTCTAATGCGGTGACCTTCAGGAACTAGATGTGTCTTTGAATTATCAACTGGCGTCAAGTGCTTTGTGTAGAGTTGCTACTTGAAGTATGCTTTCCTCACTAACTGACAAAGACATTTCAATGGCGCTGCAGTTTATCGACAACATTTTCCCTGTTGGGAACTTCTGTGGGTGTCTTCACTGTATGCTCCATCACAAATGTGAGTTCGCCCCTAGGGTTTTTCTATCACCAATTTGGAGTTGAAGGGACAGAAGTGAAGTCGTTTTCCCAGCTGTCCACAATTGTCATTTGTGTGTCTGTAATTTGGACCTGAAAGTAGACTAGTAAGCTGTCAGCTTGGCGATTTCCCCTGACAAAGCGGGTTCATAGCCTGGTATCAAGGCTGTATTGTTAACTCCTCTGGAGCTCAGGGCTTAGGTGTGGCTTCATCTCACCACTTCCAGTGGCGTCAAACTCAGTGTTCCAGAGAGCTGCTCTACTGAACGTTGCAAAGCTCTTTCTTGCACTGGTCAAACAATCTTTTCCTCCCAGTGTCTGTTTGCCTCACCCAAAGTCGTTTATTTGCAATAATAATGCCACCTTTCAGCTCTAAATCCCTGGTCAAAGTGATCATTATTTACAAAGCATTTTGGGATGGCTTATGTGACTGGTAATATGTGTGACTTCTAGCAATGTAAATGAACTTTAATATTTTTCTAAGTATCAATCCAGCTTGCTTCTAAGGATCTGTCTTCTTAGAGTGACAGTTTCTTGCTCCAAAATTGTGAGACTTTGATTAAGTGCTGAATTTTCTTGTTAAAGTGCAAATATGTGTTACACAGCCATCATTTTCTCCCGCTAACACCATGAGGCCATGAGACACAGGATGGGAGAAACCACGTAGGTGCTGGAGTAGGAGAATTCTGAGTGGTCGACAGCCTTTCTCTAGAGATGCAAGAGAATTCTGGGGGGTGATCCCCGCCTGCCCGCCTCCTCTGACATGAAAATCTTGTCTACAAAGGAGTTTATATGATGCTCTGTTAAAGAGCTAAGGGGTAGCAATTGAGGAAATACTTTCTATTGGAGTCATTTACATAGTTCTGTGTCTGTTTTTATTTATTTCAAATACTTATTCATCCAGCAAAATGAATATGTTATAGAAAGGCCTGTCAAGTTTTCCTATTCTGTTATTAATAATTCCCTTTTAATGCCATGACTGTCTGTTAAGCCACACCTGTGTTATGGTGCCCATGTAATACTGTATTACTTGTCTGCCCCACTGCTCTGATTGCCTAAAGAGCCTGACTGTCTTCTGTGTGCTGAGTCGTGATAATTGCTTGGCGCAACATGTACCCCAAAAGAGAATAAAACGTTAGTTGTAGTGTGGTATAGGTGACGGCCTGCTGTATACATGCGGTTCTCCAGTGGATTCTGCCTGGCACAGCTACAGCTGATGGAGTTAGACCTCTCTTCCCGAATGCAGAGGTTTGTTCAGAATGAATCAAATGCCCAACTGTAACATTCGTTCAGAATGAATCAAATGCCCAACTGTAACATTCGTTCAGAATGAATCAAATGCCCAACTGTAACGACCTAAGCACTGAGAAATGTAGCTATGTAAGGCTATTGTGTTGCTTCATTTAGCTAACACAGTGGCCTGCAGCGCTCAGTACAGGTTCTGTGGAGTG
Source organism: Rattus norvegicus (assembly GCF_021556685.1). NCBI lineage: Eukaryota > Metazoa > Chordata > Mammalia > Rodentia > Muridae > Rattus > Rattus norvegicus. The sequence goes on along the minus strand of NC_141534.1, from coordinate 166,842,251 downwards.
TGGTTTGCAAGTCATAACACGAGGGCACAAGGGTTGCTCAGTGGTTGTGATCACAGGCTGCCCTCCAGAGGACACAGGTTTGATCCTAGCATGCATATACTCAGCCCTAGGGCATCCAGTGCCCTCTGCTGGCCTCCATGGCACCAGGTTTACTGTACTGCACAGACATACATGCCGGCAAACACCCACATACAGAAAATAAATAAAATACAATTGTAAAATTATGATACATAAGATAAAATCATGTGTCTGGAAGACTTTGGAAATCTTTTTCTCTTTGGCATTTGGTTGATAAACTAACCCGTTTCTATTACAGCTACCTAAGGGAATTTAATTGCCTTTTGTGGGGAGTGGCTTAGAATGGTAAAAGATTGTCGTCTTTTCCTAAACTCATGTATGACTAATCATAACTATTATTCCTTTTCAGGAAGCTAAACACCAAGGTGCAGAGAAGTCAGAGCTGCAGTGACACAATTCAGGACAGAGTGAGGAGCAGGCTCAGGACAGCTCCACCCAGCAGAGCCAAGGTACGCCCAGCCTGGGCTGATGCAGTTCTCCGTGTCTTACCTCAGCACGCTCAGCCTCCCTGCACAGGGCAGAGTGGATCCCGGGCGAATTGAGAATCTACAAAAAGATGTGAAGGAAGAAGATTCCAATCAGTAGACAGATGGTAAACCAGTGTAGAGACCTTTTAGAAAGTCCAGGCAGGATCCATCTTCTAGTAGACCAGTATAGAGACCTTTTCAGAAGGTCTAGGCAGGATCCATCTTCAGACTTTGATGCTGCTAACTCTTTCATGTATGTGTGTGAGTTTTAGGCTAAGAACCTTCCCCACTTTCTAGGCATGCATTACCCTTCTTTTACCTTCTTTCTCTACCCTTCCACCATCTAAATGACTTATGTAGAAAAAAATACATGTGCGAGAGGGCTGGAGATGGCTCAGCAATTAAGAGCACTTGTTCTTGCAGACAGGCAATTGCTTCCCATAATTCTAGCCCCAGGGGATCCAACACCATCTTCTGGCCTCTTTGGACACCTGCATATACATCTACATACATACATACAGAGCCACATGTACACATTTTAAAAGATAAAAAATAAAAAAGTAAATAACCACCCCCTCCCACACACACATGATCTTTTCTCTTTCTTTCAGATCACAACTATAACTCCAGGCTCCACCCCCATCATTGGTGTTCTCTTGTCTACTCAGAACAGCCGCTGCCTCTCAGCCCCTGACTTAACCATAGAAAAGCGCTTGCCCTTCAGCTCCCTTTCATCCTTGGCTTCCTTGCATAAGCCAGAGCGCTCTATCAGCCCTGAAAGCAATGACAGCATCTCTGAAGAGCTAAACCACTTCAAGCCCATCGTCTGCTCACCATGCACCCCTCCCAAGAGACTCCCCGATGGCCGGGTGCTCAGCCCTCTCATCATCAAGTCTACGCCTCGCAACCTGAGCAGAAGCCTGCAGAAGCAGACTTCCTATGAGGCCAGTCCTCGCATCCTCAAGAAGTGGGAGCAGATCTTCCAGGAGCGGCAGATCAAGAAGACACTTTCAAAAGCCACTCTCACCTCCCTGGCCCCTGAGGCAGGGGAAGAGTTACCCGGTTCTGAAGCAATCCATTCCAGCAAGGAGAGGCCGTCTCTGGCTTTAAGCACAAGGCTGTCAAGGGTCCAGGTGCTCTCAGAGTGTGCTGGGCCCACCTCCACTGCCCTGGAGTACTTCCCTTCTGTTAACCAGACAAAAGTAGAACAGGACTGTGTTAGAAAAAGGAGCCATGAGGCCCCACTGGAAACCTGCCATTCCTCAGAGCACAGAGGAGTAGCCAGTGGGCCTTCTTTGGAAGGGGAGCAGTTTGAGGAGTCAAGGTCCACTGTGGATGCCACATTAGTCAAAACTTGCATAAGCACAGTCATGAAGACCACAACAGTTAATTCACTGCTACCTAAAAATGATGTTTTGGATGGGGTCCTCAAAACAAAGAAGCAACTGAGGACACTCAGCCATTTTGATCTGGGTAATGGCATTCTGGTCAACAGCCTAGGAGAGGAGCCAACCCCTTCCCTGCGTAGAGGCCGGAAAAGGCGCTGTAAGACCAAGCACTTGGAACAAAATGGGGTTAAAAAACTGCGGCCACCCAGCAGTGACATGGGCCTGGCCCCCAAAGACCCAGGGCTGCTTGAGGTGGGGCAGAAATTGCAGCAGGAGGAAGAGGACCAGCAGCTGGCTCTGCAGTCACAGCGCATGTTTGACAGTGAGAGGCGGACTATGAGCCGGCGAAAAGGCAGCGTGGATCAATATCTCTTGAGGTCCAGCAGCTTGGCTGGGGCCAAGTAGCACTTAATGTACAAAGTAATGTTACCAGCTTTTCAGAGGTCCTTGGCCACAGTCATTTATCCAAAAGAGCTAGCTGAATGTTCTCACTTTGAATTTCTTTCAATGGCAAAATACTGTCTTCTATTATTCTGAGAGGATGCAGGGCCTTGGTATTCAAAAGCCAAGTGTCTGCATCTTTGGCTTTCTAGGACCAGGGCCAGTCCTCCTCACCCTCTGAGTGAGCCGACTCGAAGGCTTCTGGGCCCATATGGGCTGTACCCACTTGGAGTGAGCTTGGGAATGGCCAGTGTTAGAGATGGTAGGGAGATGGGATAATTTCTCATGCTCAGAGCCCCTGGCTTCTTACCACAGAGGGGTGTTTTAAGGTAGCCTTGCAGATAAGCATGGCTTCTTCTCAGAGACAAGCAGTGCCTGTCTCTGAAAGAGAAGAGCCAAGGTAAATAGATACTCACACTCATCTTTCTCTCCCCTTTGCCACAAGTAATTTCTACACCCAAGTCAGTTGAGCTTAGAACTTTTGCCTCTACAGAAATTAATTTGTAATCTCTGTTTAAACTATGACATTTGATTGAAGCAGTGTGGTTGACACCTGGTCTTCCTGAGACCTAGTTTGTAAGTGCAGTCAGCTGGATGAAGCCTCAGTGTAGATGTCCAGGTTCTCTTAGCTGCCAAGTGGCCTAGCCCAGACTGACCATCGGCTCTCATGGCCACAAGTCCCAATGTTTCTCCACAATCACAGGGTGCCCAAAGGAAATACAACCTAAGGGCATGCCAGGGCCACCCAGACTGGCTGGGCACCGAGTGTGACAGTGCAAAGCCCACCTAGAAGCACTTGGCCTTGATGGGATGTAAAACAGAACTGCAGTGATCTCACCTAGCCCGTTTACAGGCCCCTGTCCTAGGAGTGCCCGGGACGAACTGTGAGGTTTCCTTACTACTTTCCACATGGCAATGGCTATCTGCAATCTAAAAATCATGAAAAAACTTGCCCTAAAGTCAGGCAAAGGACAAAGCTGAAACTCCATACAGTGGAAACGAGCTATCTGGCTGGATGCAGCTGGTAAATTGAGTCCCATGGACCTTTGGGGTTAATTTTCTTAGCAGCTGACACCATGTGTCTTTTGCATCCCTGGTGGTGCTTGGTGCTTCTGCCCTTCTGGGCTCATTGAGAATATGGATTATGATATGGTTTTAGGGACTCAGGTGGGCTGGCCTTTCCTGTGTTTGTATGAGCTGTTACCATAGTCATGTGGCTGACATTTTAACAGACCTTCCAGAGCTTTTATACCAATCCTGTGTCCCCCTTAAAAGGTCCCAGAAAGATAATGCAGAGTTGTCTGGTGACGTTGCCTTTGATCAGAATGTTTCTGAAGCATTCGAAGTCTAGAGGGAGCTGGGGCTTAGACTTGTTGTTCTGTGCCAAGGGAGATGTCAGTCCCTGGGAATTCTAGAAGAGAGAGCTTCAGATTTGGAGTTAACCAGAAACTGGTTGAAGCTTCTGAAGGTGGGAAGAAGGGTGTGGAGTCCCAAGCATGGTATCCTTGAAGCAGACAGCAAATTTCTCTGCCACTCATAGTTGACTGTGCCCAGGGATGCTAGATGTGTGTGGCCATTAGCAAGGTAGCTTCAGAGGCTGCTGTGGCAGGGAACCTGTGCGAGCCTGAAGTTGGGTACATGTCTTCAAAACATGCAACAGTCCCATGACTTTATACTTGTACTACTTTACTTCCCATCCTAGGCAGCGTAAGGCTTTAAGGGCTGCTGGAAGGCATGCCAGTGCCCTAGGTAGGAGAGCTGGCTCTGGCTGCAGACACCAGGGAATTCCAGTAGGGAAAACTTAGTAATGTCTACCATTTCATGTATTTCCCTTATGATCTTAGTAATTATTATTGGAAGGTTAGTCTTACTGGGTAGTATTAAAGACACTTATTTTTCCACTTGCCACCCTTTTTATATGTCACTAATGCTTAGAAAAACACTTTCAGTTGGAATTAATTTTGGGTTTTGGTAAGAAGATAAAATATTTTAATAGATGAAAGATATATATTTTAAATATCCCCCTTCCCCTAGCAACTACCTTGAATAAGAGTGCATAGCAGTGGTGACAAGTGTGGGCTCAGGTGCAGTGTTGCTGCTGAGTGACAGACACTGGGCTGTCCCTGTGTCCCCCGGGGAGACCTCGAGTGTTGTAGACAGTGTTCTTTCCCATACTTCCTGCTGAGCAGTGGCCCTGAAATAGAGGCAAAGCAGTTTATGTTGAGAAGGAATGGCTTACTCTTTAATTTGCTTACCCTTGAAAATGGAAAAAATTACTGATGTATCTGCATGCAAGATGCTCTCAAACTTAATGAAACCTGAACACTTCATTTCTGACAATTTCCGTCTTGGTGTTTGACTGAAGCCCATTGCAACTACAGTTGTTGAGTAAATAGACAAGAGAAATAGAGTGTTGGGGAGGGTTGGGGAGCTAGGGTGGAAGACACCATTTCACAAATAGTTCTCCTAAGTCACTGCAGTCCTAGCCACTGCACATCGCCCACATTCTGCTGTGCTCCTTGGTGTATGTGCATTCTGTTTATCTTTTCTTATTAAAGAGGAAACCATGAGGGACAGGAGGGTGAGCCTTTCTGATGGGAAATGTAAGAGAAGTGCTATCCCTCCAAAGGGCTTAGTAGCCCTTCTCCAGAGAAGGTAACCCTGGTTATATTTAAGAGCAGCTGCTCATATCTGTTTGAAGAAGTCATCTGAAGTCATCTGGGCCTTGTGGGCTGGTATCAAGTCAGGGAGCACTCTGCCAGCACCTGGCCTCTGACCTTAGTTGCCTCTTTAAAAAAAAGTCTGGCTGAGGATTGTCTCGGAATCTTTCTTAATTGACTTCATTTATTTAAAAAAAATCATTCTTTGATTATGGAAGAAGTACTGGTCATAAATGATCTCTCTCTCTCTCTCTCTCTCTCTCTCTCTCTCTCAGAAATTAAAGCTATTTGATAGTTATTGTCTGATTACAAACTAGCCACTGACTAAAATGGGAGGCTAATGAGGGAGGCTGTGCTCATTCAGAAGCCACTTTTGAGCTCTTAGACCTCCCACCCTGTGCTGGACCATAGGCTAGCCCCTCATGCTGAGGGCCTTGTGCAGGGCAATGTGTGAGGATGTGTTTGACCCAAGAATGCATTCATGAACTTTAAATGGCTGTTCCATCTCTGGCAATGCTCTTCAGTGGTCCTGCTCAGGAGATCTGGCTTAGCAGATCACCCACATTTTCCATACCTTATCAGTATTTCTGAGTTTGATTAACTCTGCTTTTTTCATTTCCTAAGTAATTTTGCCAAGGAAGAATGGATTTCCCTGCAGTGGTTACAGAACAGTAGCCCCTGTTTAGAGGTTGCATTTAGCTCAAATCCCAAGAAATGAGGCAGGTCTGGATTGCCCTGAAGAACATCTTTCACTTGAGTGACCTCCTAATGTATCCCAACCTGACTCCTCACCAGACCCAGCAGTGACTTGGGGTTTCTTTCTAGCTTATAACTGAAGCAGAGAGCCAGTAGGAAAGGGTAGCTAGTTCATCATCATGAGGTTAAATCTAGACCAGCTCCAGCCACTTCCCACTGTAGTGCTCTAGAGCCCAAATAACTGTAAAAGTTACACGGTTTGTAAAAGGGACATCCAGATGACTGTTTTTTTCTTCTGTTTTCTTCAGTTAAGATATACCTATATCCCCTGAATACACCCACAATATATATAATGGGGAAAACCATTAAGTACCAAACCAAAATCAGTGTGATCTAAGTAATTGGTGGGATTTTGGTTGGAATAGCTGTCATTTTAATTACAGCCTTTGCTGTTTCTTTGAAAATCAAACTCCATAGGGTCCTAAACCTTTCCTAGTGAGCTCTTTGCTCACCAGCCTTATAATACTCCTTACATTGAGCCTTTAGGAGGAATGGAGCTGGTTTAAGTTCTGATAACTCAGTAGGATTTGAGGATGAGGCTGCTGCACTTTTTTTTTTTTGAAAGATGACCCAGAAATGCAAATTTCCCAGTTTTGTTATCCACTGTAGCTTTCTGAGGATTGTTCTGTATGAGAGACTTGGAGATACAGAGGTCACCAGGTTCTAGTCAAACTGGATGGAGGAAAAAGTGCCATGCCCCACCCCCACACCCCCTGTGAGCAGACAGCTGTGGGCATTGGCAGCATTTCTCCTGGGGAAGTGCAACTGTGTTGCCAGGAGTATGGGAACTTAAGTGATATGGGAGCTGACCCTAGACTCTTGAGTTAGACAAGGCCGTGCTGAGGCCAGACTTGCCCATGCTCTTCACTGCTGCTGTGGATGAGGCACAGACAGTTCAGCCTTCAGCTGTCAAGCTGGGCCAGGAGCAGTTTCCACATGGTTCCAGGTCCCCGCAGCAGCAGCAGCAGCAACAGCAGCCAGGCTCTCCCTAGCTGCTGCTTGCCCTCCAGGCTGAGCCACAGTTCAGTCCAGCAGATTCCAGTTTGCTCAGGCATAACCACCAGCAAAGCAAGCAAGCAGACTATGCAAGACAGGAAGTAACTAGCTGAAATGCCAACGAATGTTTCTTTTTTCACCTGATACACTGTTTACTCTTAACTGTACAAATATAGTTTGTCCTAAGAGCCAAGAGAGGAACCTTTCCACCTACAAATAGAAAATGGTTGTCTGTTGGCTTTAGGCTACCTGTTACAGCTCCTCATAGCCTGGTGTTGTATTTATTCAACCTGTTTACATTAGAATTGGAGAAGGGGCCCTGGATCTTGGTGGGCTGCCACTGTACCCCCAAGAGCCTTTTGATAGAGGGACTTGGGACACGTTATGGCCTGTCAGGGATGCTTTTACCACAAAGAAATGGTATGGAATCAAGTGGGATGATTGATGTATGATTGACACAGTACCAAAGTGCACTCTTCAATGTATATGTGCCTGTTTCAGGCAAGGTCCGAGTTGAAAATGCAGTAAAGCAGAGTCATGAAAGCAAACAGACTATTTCTGATCAGTCTCTGGAGAGCTGCGTCTCGGTGTGGACTAAGCTGAAGGCAGTGTTTGGGCGCTATCCTGGGCCTGGGAGGTACCAGGTTAGAATGCCTGCCTCACTTTGGCATTCACAGTGAGCAGGAAGCACTGGGGGTTGTGTGGGGAGTCTCCACAGGGAACAATGTACCTTTTGATGTGCTCCAATGGACATTACTTACTGCTTCCTGTTCTCCTGTGACCATTCCCATTTCTCTGAAGACACCAACGAGTTTGAGTAAAGAGTGACTTAGGGACACCATTGTCCTTGCATCTTATGGCTACCTTAGCAATCTGGTTTTTAAAATTATCTTCTTCGGAACCATTAGGTATTAAAAAATACCTTTGACTTAAGTTTTTCATTAAAAGAGAACAAATATTAGCCTGCCTTTTAAACTCAGAAAATGAACCTGGAAGACCATTTTGAGTTGATGCCATGCATGGTAAGGCAAAATGTGGGAGCTTTGAACTCACCTGACCCAAGACCTTCAAGGGAGAGTGCTTAAGTGAACATGCTGTCAGATGGAGACTTGAAAACAGTACTGGGCACTCGATCCTTAGAATTGCAAAATATTCTGCACACTATTAATTCCCTTCTAACTGGGTCTGGTGGGTTGTGTCCTTTTCCAGATGGGAACTCCAGCCCTGGCAGTTCAGAGTCTAGGTGTGGGGCCCCCTGATTCCAAAGCTGCTGGTTGCCTCTTCTGCCACTGTGGCCTTGGCTAACCTTGCAGTGAGAACCTCTACCAACTGGCCTTAGCAAACTGTGGTTCCAGTTGCTATCCAGACTGGAATTGGTTGGGCCAGGAACCAGGTTGTATTCCCCCTTTACCCACTGTACCGTGGGATTCTGAGCTAATTCAGGATGTGAGCACAGTCTGCTTCTCCATCTGCCGGTTCTCTCTCTTAGCCCAACTTCCAAATTGCTCACCAGCATCTTGGGTGACTGGAGACAGTTGGGAAGGTTGGAGGACACAAACTGAAGCTAAAAGGGTGAGCTCAGCATTGAGTGTGTGGAGGCAGGAGGATCAGGAGTCTAGTATCATCCATTGGCTACAGGTGGAGGCCATCTTGGGCTACATGAGACCTTGTCTGAGAAAAACAAAACCAAATAAAACATGAGCTGCCATGTCCTTTGACCAAAGCGTCACTAGAGCAGCAGCAGCAGAGTTGGGGTAAAGCATAGTGGCTTCCCTCTTGGGGTTCTGTTGCAACATTTTATTATATATGGGAAAGGAGGCTCATGCTTGAACTCTGCTCTCCAGGAAAAGCTGCTTCAGAGGTGGGAAGACAAAGGAAGGAGTTCAGAATGATCGGAACTTAGCAGAGAGGCACCAGCCACAAGTGAGTGGTGGTGGTGCTTGGCCCAGATAAGCATGCCCTCTTTGGGATGCCTCACACTGATTAAGGGTTGTCGTGGGGTACAAAGAGCAGAGCAGGAACTGAGGAACTTAAGCAGTCAAGCTACCCAGTCCATTGTAGCAGCACCATTAATGCTGCCAGAGAGGGGTGAGAAGCTAGGTTGGAACAGGTTATTGTTTTGGGGCAGGTAGGTCCATTCTTGAGAATACGTGGCATGAACACATCTGGCTGAAAGGAGCAGCTTTCTAGGTGGTTCTCCAGAAATAGAACCTGGTGGGTTGACAATGTCAGTGTTGGAATGGATTCTCCAAGCAGTAAAGATGGGTGCTTTGGAACTCCAGAAAGTTCAATCAAGTCATCAACAAACACCCTGAATGTGGCTACTGCTGTGGGTCACTGTTCAGACATCTGTGAATGGGCTAACTGTACCTTTGTCACCTGGTGTGTGACCTGTGTAGTGATGGTACATCACATGTATGTCTGGGTATGATCACAGCTTAGTATAAGCTCTTAACTGGCTACTTAAGTCTGTGAAGTTGGGTTCCATAATATGCAAATGGTTGGGATTTGGGAAGTCTGTCTTGCTGAGGATCAAGAAGCCTTGTGCTTCCTGGGCCCTGGGGACTACAGGTCAGCTGCCTCCAGGGGAAAAGTCTTAGGTCCCAGCCATCATAGTACTGGTGGATTTCTCCAGACCCTCCTGGGCAGATGCTGTCTACTGGACACACACCAAGAGTGCAGCAGCCCCAGTCTGCTTTGGCCAGAGCGGCTCTACCGAGAACCTAGGTTCCCAGACGGCCTTTCTTGTCTTCAGCCTGTGTCTTGGATTATAGGACACGGAATTAAATTCTCCCTTCCACCAGCAATTATCTCAAAAGGAACCATTCTGTCTTCTTCACCCTCACAACGGAAAAAGCTTCCTCGGAGGAAAAAAGTCTCCTGTGCCTCTGCAACACCCCCCACCTCACCCTGCGTTTTGCTCTCCTGCCTCCCGCTGGCTACTTGCCGCCACTTCTGAGCTTTCTAGGCTTAATTCTGTCTCGGCACTTAAGGAAGCTGCCCTGAATGACTCCGGTGGAGTTCTCATGGTTCTCTTGGGATGCAGGAATCATTAGAGATTTTTCTTTAGTGACACTGTCACTGCGGCCCTGGCCTGACCTCCAAGAAGGATACTTGGCACCCGTTATATTGCTCTACACCACTCTTTATTGCTGCTGGGCCAGCCACCAGGTGCGGCCTGGCCGGGCTGAGAGGCAAGGTCCTGCTGTGTTCCCCAGGCTGACCACGGAGCGAAATGGAGCCGAAGCCCCTTCTGTTCAGGGCTGGGCACGGTCCAGGGCGCAGAGCCCTTGGGGAGGGCGGTGCCCAGCTCTACTCTTTCGAGTCGCCGGCCGTGGGCTCCTGGCAGAACTCGTCCATGAACTCGAGGAAGCGGCCCAACTTGGGCTGGCCGGCGCTCAGCGCACGGCGGGTGGGCGGCCTGGGCGGCGGGCTGGAGGTGAACACAGTCCGCAGCGAGCTGCGCACCAGCTGCCGGTAGCGTGCGCGGAACTCCTTGAGCAACCGCTTGGCCTCCCGGTATTGCTTCTGGTTCACTAGTCGCTGCTGTCCACGCCGCTGCAACACAGCGCCTACAGGGATGAGAAAGGACAGCGCCAGGCTCGCCCAGTTTCCCTGGCCCAGAGATGCAGAACGTAACTTGGTGTGTAGAAGCAGTTCAGATCTGACAGTAGGAAGTCATGCCTTAGTTCAAGACCCGAAAGTGTCGATGACATGGAAACCTCCTTCAGCACAGGTTGAAGACAAGAAAGGCCATCTGGGAACCTAGGTTCCCAGTAAAGAAACACTCTAGCTAATGCAGACCGGGGCTGCTGCATTCTTAGTGTGTGCTCCAGCACACTGCAGGTAGATGCTCAGGAATCCCCACTTTCCACAGCCCTCCCTGCTTTCCATGTGCCCTTCTAGCTTCGCACCGGCCCTCCCTGCTAGACATCAGCCCGGTGGGACAGCTGGCACCATACCCAGTGGAGCCTCAGTAACGTTCCGAGGGTCTCGCATGCGAATGAGGATATCATCCAGCAGCTGCGCTCGGGTCTTCCGAGGGGGTGGAATCGGTATCCTCGCAACCTGGCACAAAGCAAGGAAGAGGTCTGTCACTTCATACAGCCATAGTGACAGGCAGAGGGCGGTAGTGAGCGCCGGGAAACGGCCTCAGGGTCCCAAGGTAACGGCTGGGTCTGTACCTTTAGAGTCCTCAGAGCTCAGAAACAGCCAGTGGCTGAAGTGCTTACCCTCTTCTCTTTGGGAATGTAGGGTTTCTGGAAAGTGTCCAGCCTGGGCTTGGAGGAGCGGCAGATGAGCGGCTGCTTCAACATGCGATGCAGGGCCTGTGCATTTTTCTGGATGCCTGGAGGATGCAGCAACAGGTGTCAAAGGACTTCAACGCCCAAGAAAGCCGTTCCCAAGGCTCCCTCATCTGCTCCCTTGCCTAGACCTCCACCATTCGTTGAGTGAAATGTCCCCTTGAGCTCAGAGTCCAATGTGGAGAGACTTTTGGCCCCCAATGATCCCTTAAACTCGGAGGTCACATGGCAGAGGCTGACTCCCAGGAGACCCACTCCCTAGCAGGCTCATTTGCAGGCACAGACACTGGGGGCACATCAGAGGTAATGGAATCAGAGCTGAGACGACACTGTCTCTGCTGCCCCAAACCAGGTGGGATGGGTTTGGGATGGTCATTGGTCCTTAACGGGCTGGTGAGAGGTCAGGAACCTGGTTTGGTTTGGTTTGGTTATTAGCCCTTTTCTGCAAGTAAATTTTCACCCAGGGTGACTGGGCTAATTTAGCCAGTCTGAAAAAGCCTGTAGCCCAAAGTAATGACAGTTCAGCAAAGGACAGCCATGCTGCTGTGCCCTAAGAAGTTCCTGACAGAGAGCAGGGCCCAGTGGCAACGCCTTTCATCCCAGCACGTTAATCCCGTACCCTTTGGCTCCACAAAGGCTGGGTCAGGCTTGACTGTGAGCAGCTCCTCATAGCCGTCATACTTGTTGTGCAAAGAGGTAGCGGTCTGCTTCCTCCGAGTCCTCTTTGTCTCTCTGGGTGCTGTTGATGGCCTCCTTTGGTGACTCTCCTCTGCCTCCAAGTTGTCCCTGTGGACGGTGGAGGATGGCAGCTCATTCACCTGTGCCAGGAAGAAAATAAACTCTTGTTCCCTGCCACATCCCAATATGGCTCTGCACAGCCAGCAGTGCTGAGCCCAGACACAGATTAAGCTGAGGCATGGAGGACGCAGGCAGGAGACTAGATAATGAGTGGGAACAGGAAAAGGCATGGCCAATCTGCGCATTCTCAGAGGAGGCCCAGAACTGGCCAGAAAACTCCATAGGAGGTGATGACAGTCTGGACCAAGTTCCAGGGACACAGGAGAGCTGTCCCCAGACAAAGTGGAGAGAGGGATGGACTGCAAGCCACAACGGATTGCAGCTGCAGCAGTCAGGGAGTGTGACATCGTGTGTGGCACACTTAGAGACAGGTGGGTGGCTAATGCTGAGCAGGCCTAGGAAGGGCCTTCCAGTGCCATACTGAGGGTATTTGTTTTGTATTCTTTACTCTTGCTCTGAGGTACAACGGAGACATTTTAGCCTACACAAATGGCTTTATTCAATACAGGAAACCCTATTTCATGCAGGGACATTCTGGGAGGGGGGCGACTACCAACTCTTCCAGTCTTACAGTCCTAATGTGAAATGCTGGGGTTAGAGGTGCTTGCTTTTTAGAATAGTTACATGACAAGATAAGATACTTTGGCACTGGACCCAAGTCTATACATCAAATTCACTTATGCTCCATGTATATTTTATATACATAGCCCTAAGGTAATTTCATACATCTTTAATGATTTTATGTATGATACAAAATAACATCAAAATTTCCTCTTGTCGATATGTTGACACATAAAAAAATTCGGAATTCAGAACACTTGGGATTTGAGTTGTCCAGGTTGGGGGTATTCTTGATTTCCTCTCTACACACTGCTGCACTGACACAGAATAATCATAGTTCTAGACATTCCACTTGAATTTCTCCCCATCCCACGTTCCCTGCTCTCTCCGCCCATATGTCCACCGTGCCCCTCTCCTGGCCTGAGAAGTGCAGCTCATTGACCCTCCCACCCCCTCCTGGAAGGAGGAGGCATCCTTCCTCAGGTTCTTGCCCCTGGGTTCTTCCATTCTCAGCCCCGATGCCAAGCTCTGCCCCTACCAGCTTTCCCATAGACCATAAGCACCTCTGAGGTGGCACCTGTACTTGAGTCACCTTTGTTCCCAGGACCCAGGGAAGCATAACAAGTGAGGCACCTTTTAGTAGAGAGGGACAAGTCGTGACAAGCCTCTGCAGACTGGCCAGCATCAGGTCCCAGTGAGATCTGAGGTGCCGTCTATGCCACAGGACCACTAGTGTCATCAGAGGGTGCCTGAGAGCTGCACTTCCTTCAGGGTTTTCCTGCCAGCCCTGGGCAGCCCTCGGCAATGCAGGTTGCTCAGGGGCTGCAGGAACCTGTGCGTGCTCAGCTGGGGTGGAGGCAGCTGGGGTGGAGGCAGCTGGGGTGGAGGCAGCTGGGGGTAGAGGCAGCTGGGGGCTGTCACCTGGGTCAGGAAGATAGACTCCGTACTCTTGGCGTCGTCATCTGATGGGTGCTCTGGGCTCATGAGGCCGGCTGTCCGGCTCTGGTGGGACACTATATCACTGTGAACGGTGGAGTCGGAGCAGATGGGAGGCATCGGCACAAAGGCCCGGTGAGTTACAGGAGGGCCTTCTGGGCCCTCGTTGGTGAACAGTGCCTCGTGAGAGGTGTTTTCAGTGGAGAGCTCCGGCTCCGGCAGGAGACTTGATGGACGATTGTCTGTGATCGTGCTGAGGTGATGGGGGACCAGAGAATGCTTCGACACCTTGGGGATGTAGGTTTTCACCTGTATGAGAGAAAGGCTGGGTTGGATTTGCTCTCTAGCCCTACCAGTCTTCAATGGGTTGCACAACGGGAGCAGTTTGGGGAGGCAGGAAGGCAATCACACATGCTCACGGACACAGCCTCACTCCACGCCACCATGGAGGCTCAGTGTAGAAGGGCTCTTGCTGCCGTCCGACAACCAGAGTTTGATCCCTGGGTTTCACACAGTGGAAGGAGAGAACTGGCTCCCACAGGTTATCTCCTGACCTCCACATGGGCTCTGTCATGCAGTGTAAATTTTGTAAATTACTCAAGGAACATGGAGCCTGTCTCCAGGCACGGAGAGGTAAAATGACTTGTCCAAGTCAGTGACACAGTCTGCCCCTTCTGCCTGGAGGCCTGGGCTCTAGGTCTCACTCTGTTCTTGGCAGTTCACCAGAATGCCTCTTGCTCTCCTCAGGGAGTCCTAGAGTGGGTGGGAGTGGCCCTTCTTTTCCTGAGCCAAGTTTCTCAGGAGCTGTGGAACTACTTCCTCAATTGACAAAGGTCTGTCACCACCTCTCCTGTGCTCTGGGCTCATGAGGCCGACTGCCTCGGGGGTGAGGGGGTGGGCTCTGTGTGTGTGTGTGTGTGTGTGTGTGTGTGTGTGTGTGCAGACACACACACAGACACGCACACATGCGTGCACCTTCTTGTCTACTTTTACAGACTAACAGAGTAGAAAGCCCTGGGCACTGTACTTAGGAACATGCAGGCTGAGACACAGTTGGATCCCTGGAAGCTGTTTCTGCCTGTGGGCAGACGCTCCCCTCTCCCCCACACCTATAACCAGATCCAACACCTGAGGAACAGGAAGGACCACACGTTTCTAAAATAGATTTCATTTTAAGACAATGTTTTCCTTTTATACATGTAGTGTCCATGTTTTGAATGGAAGCCCAAAGGGCGTGGACTCTTCTTCAAAACCCTGTCACAGGGGGACAGCAGCATCTGGCAGAGGTTCTGCACACTAGGAGCCCTTGCCAGGAAGGAGATGGAGGGCTGCGTCTTAGTCCTCCCTACTTCCCCAGCCCTTCCCACAGGGTGAATTGACACTTTCCATCCCTGGCTCACTGCTGGCCTTCAGGACTGGTCTGGTCTATCTGCCTCTTGTGTCCTCACAGGGAAAAGCCCACCAAGTATATTCTCCATTTTCTCCACCTGCCCATGACTGCGTTCAAGGGCACGCATGGCCTGGAGCCTCTGTCTCTAGAGCACTAAGACTCTTCCCAGCTAGCATCAGGCCTACACCATGTTCTGGGGTCCAGTGGTGGGTGTGTGCCTAGATGTGCACACTACTGTTTTGTTTCTGCAAACAGGTGCTTGTGTTTATTAATATTAGCATCTCAGTTACTCAGGACCCTGAACAGATGATGGGGTCGGAGAGGGCCACCCTAAACCCAACACACATATCTGGTGAGCTGATGCACCATTCTGAGTCTGTTTTCTCCAGAGGTGAGCAAAGGCAGAGTCGTGCGTGCTCCATCATGTCCTGGCCACAGCGTACCTTGAGAGGCACCCAGCTCACTGCCATTCCACCCCAGAGGCACTGCAGACAGGCAGGGCTGTGGCAGATCCTCAGAACAGGCAAGAGAACCCCTAGGAATTCCTATTTCTGGCTTTAAACCCTTGCTGTGCTCCTCTGAGGACTTAAGAGCTTGCTTGGGTGGATAAAGCCACAGCAGAGCGGATGAGGCAGGGGACAGATGTATCTACCTTTGGGGACCAGCAATGTCTGAGCTTGGAGATGGGAACTTCACATAGATGCTTTTAAATTCCTTCAGATCAAGAGGATGATGCGTTCTAATTCATGGTCCCCAGGGGCAAGCAGGAGAGCCGCTGGAGTGAGCGAAGCAGCCGCCTGCAGCAGGGGCTGTCATCTGCTCCTGCTGACTCAGAGCGGTGACCTGCACCAAGAACTCGGGTGGCCGAGGGCTCGGGCTCTGCGGTCGAGCTTCATGTCCCCCTTCCGTCCATCCCTTTCAGCGGCTCTGCGAGGCTCCAGAGCTCAAATATCAGCAGCTCAAAAATCAAAACTCTTGCCAAGTTCAGACAGCTGTAGACAGTGGTGGGCCTTCCAAAAGGTTGGTTTCTCCCTACTTTGTCTCCCTTAGTGACAAAGGGAGCTGGCTTAGCACCTCCACTGTTGTCACAACAGGCCTAGAACTTCAATGCACCTCCAGTTTCCCTGTGAATTAGGCCACTGACTTAGTGACTGCCATGGCTCTCCATCTACCTTCCTCTTGCTGGGCTCTTTCTCTTGTCACCCCTGCTCCAACTATGTTTAACAAGGAAAGGAGAAGGTACTAGAGCCCATGGAGAGGTTCCAGGTTTGGCTGGGGTGCAGGGTTCTTGTGCTCAAGTTGTGTGCATGTTAAAGTAGGCCCCGTTTCTCTGAGGCCAGGGTCCTGTTGGAAGGCTTACCTTTCGCGATTCCTTCCGAGGCATCAACATGTGGTGCTTAGGCTTTACCAGTTTCTTTCGAACTAAGCGGATACCCAGGCGGTCCTGGAGGAAACTCTTCAGCAGTGGTGGGATCCCTGGTGTGAGGGAGGTGAGATGGCGATTAGTTAGTGTCTCCTGGACTTACTGTGTGCCTGGCACTGCTCAGATTGCTTTGCCTCTGTTAATGCAACTGTGTTCTCTTTTCAACCCTCAGAAGTAAGCACCATGTTGCTCCTATTCTATAAGCAAGGACAGTGATGGACAGACAGGCTAAGGTGACAAAGTGAGCTGGTTTAGCACCTCCACTGTTGTCATAACAGGCCTAGAACTTCAGTGCACCTCCAGCTGTTGGGTCTTGGCCAGGAGACGGTGGGCGCCACAACAGAACTGCATTCAGGCTGCTGGCAGAGCTGGCCTAGCAGCTGGACCAACCCCAGATGAGAAATGGAAATGAGACCACACAGGCCTCCTCTACAACCAGGGCGAAGCTTTAAAGAGCTGAAGTAAGGGCCAGAGGATTCAAAACCCACAGCTTTTTTTCTGGAGTGGCCTTGGGCAGATCACAACTGCTGAGAGCTTTGGTTCCCACTAAAGTTTTTGAGGTTAACGCCTGCTCGCCACAGTTGCTGTGGGGGCAGGCAGGTGCAAAGCAGGTGCTCAGCACTGACAGCTGTGTCCTCCATTCTCCAGGGTAACTGAGCCTTCCTCCTCCTCCCACCCCACCCCTCACTCCCAACCAGCAATGTCTGGCCTAGCACCTAAGAGGCGAGAATCAAAGTCCTAGGGCTAACACTGAGCACTGGGTTGGGGGACAGATATGTGGCCACCATACCTCGTGTGTGTGCTACCAAAGGGTTGTTATGGAAGATGAGCTCACAGAGGGAGGGAAAGAGAGCTGCTGGCAGGACGGCATCCTCCTTTGCGATCTGGAAAAGTGCAGGAGGCATGTTAGTGGTTGCTCCCCACCCAGGTGGGGGATGCTGGCTAGTAATGAATGACAGGCTATAAAATAGACATGGGGGGCAGTCACAGACGTAGGTAACACCTGATCCTTGCAGAGGGCCAGAACACTTCGTCTTCCTGTCCACAAATTCTGCCACAACTACTTCACCTTTTAAAAATAATTATTATTTTATGTGTTTTGCCTGCACATGTCTACAGTGCATATGTGTATGTGTGCCGTGACCTCAGAGGCCAGAAGAGGACGATGGATCTCTCTGGGACTGGTATTACATTACACTTGGTTGTGAGTTACCACATGGGTGCTAGGAACTGAACCTGGGTCCTCAGGAAGAGTAGCCAGTGCTCTTAACAGCTGAGCCATCTCTCCAGCCCCCATTCCTGCATTTTTAAGAGTTAAAAATCTCTTATCTACACTGGATATGAAAGTATCAAGGATACTGGTGGCCAAATAATCAGAAGCATTTGTCTCAAAGAGCCTCAGGGGCTGGAACAGCTCTGACTTTACACGCAACTGGTCTCCCTTCCAGCAAGGCTACACATGCTAGCATTCCTTCAACAGCAGTCCTGGCCATTCCTTCCCATAGGTCCTAGACACCAATACATCAAGTGAAGAGGGCCGAAGAACAGAGACTCACTTGCCCATGGAATAAAGCTGAACCATGACAAAGGACGCATCATGGCTGGCTGGGGCCAGGAGCTACTATGTGACCCTATGTACTTGGCCTGTAGGTTGTCAAGCCAGACTCTGCAGGACAAAAATCACACCAGCATTGTTAAGGAGAGTAGCCAGAACATGGGGACAGCTGTAGAGGACATTCAGGGCTATTGGTACCGGAGGAGCCCAGAGTGGGGTTGGATTCAGGGATAGTGGTTTGAACATGCTTGACCAATGGGAAGTGGCACTATTAGGAGGTGCGGCCTTGTTGGAATAGGTGTGGCCTTGTTGGAGGAAGTGTGACACCGTGTAGGCAGGCTTTGAGGCTCCTATGCAGGCTCTGCCCAGTGTGGAAGAGACCCTCCTCCTGGCTGTCTGCAGAAGGGAGTCTCCTTGTGGGCGCTTCAGATCAAAATGTAGAACCTCATCTCCTTCTAGAGCACTGTCTAGAAGTCTGCCTGGATGCTGCCATGCTTCCCGCCATGACAATAATGGACTAAACCTAAAAAGTGTAAGCCAGTCCCAATTAAATGTTGTCCTTTATAAGAGTTCTTGGTCATGGTGTCTCTTCACAGCAGTGGAAACCCTAAGACAGAAGGGAAGGACAGACACTTCAGTTTGGCTACTGAAGCAAATGGCATCTCTCATGGTGGCTCCCTCAGCCAGCCCACACTTGACCCTCCAGAGCTAAGTCTTCTTGTCAAGAGCCAGGTGGTAAGTGTTGGCACACAGAGACTCTGTCCCTGACTCAGGCCTGCTCTTATAATCTCAAAGCGGCCCTGGACAGTTCATAAGCAAATAGCTGGACTGCTTCTTTTCCATGAAAATTTTATTTATGGACTCTGAAATTTGACTCCTTATAATGTAATTACTTCATGAAATACTATCGTTGTTGAATGCACATGAAAGTGTAAAGGCCACTCAGCCCAGAGGCTGTGCCAAGCCCAGCTCCCCTGACTCTCAATCGACCACCATCTGCCCCTTGTGTTCACACTGCCTTCGCATAGCTGTGAAGGAACAGCAGACTGATGTGCTTTGTTTGGCCCTTAAAACAAAATGGCTGGACTTGGGGATATGACTTGGTGGTAGCCACTTGCCTAGGAGAGGCTCAAGATTTAATCACCAAGGCTGAAAACACATTACAAAAAGCTTGTGGTCCAGAGGAGGAGACTTGATCTACCTGTAGTGTGTGTCATGGTGGCCCAGGGTGGCGAGAAGCCTCTGTGGGCAAACCAGGCAGTGAGAGATAAGCTCTACAGATGAGAAGAAACACAAATGAATTCAGTCAAGACCCAAGATCCTGTTTATAACTAAAATAGAAGCGGCATCTCGAGTGATTCCCAGGGTGTGTCCTGTGTTCTCTTCTGTGATACCAAGCCCTAGCTCAAAGGCATGGGCTCAGGCTTCTGGCTGTCTGGCAAGCAGAATCTGGCCCAGGCTAGCCTGCTCCCTATGGGGTGAGTCAAAGATGCCAGGGACACAGTGAGGTTCTAGAGATAACCTCTCTGGGTTAAATTGATTTCCACCCAACCTCACTCAATTAAAGACACTATAACTGCCAAACCTATGAGCTAAGTAAATATTGGTTAAAAGTAAAATTTGAGTTTTGCATTTGACACAACATTTCTCAGTGAACATCTTAGGGGGAGAAGTTCTGTTTGAAAACTTGTACCTCTGATAAACCAAACCCTAATTTCAGTGTGCACAGCGGTGTCTGAGGTGTGACACAAGCAGCACCACAAACACTTGCCGAGTGCCCGCTGTGCATCACGTTATTCTGAGAGCTAAAGATTCACAGGTAAAGCGAAGCCTAGCACTCAAGCAAAGTGTGCCCTGGTGGTCTACAGCAGATCACTGGAACAGAGAGCCACGATGGTGGGAGCCAGCTGTCACACAGACGGTTGGCAGCCACGGAGAGGGCACAGAGGGTGGGAGGACACCAGCAAGGACAAGCAGGCCTCCCACAGTCCTGGCTGTTCTGAAGCAGGCAGAGAACTCTGGTCTCGCAGCAGTCCTGAGGAGCTCTCACTAAGGCAGAGCATCTCCAGGAGAGTGGGACGTTAACTCACCTGTGCTCCATGCCAGGGCCACCCATGCTTTAAAGACTCATCAGCTAAAGTCCAAAGGGACAGAACTGAAGGCAGAAAGGAACAAATCCATAGCCATGAGTGGGTCTTTTTCCCTTTTCATATGTGGTGTGTACTTGTATGGGTATGTTTGCCTGCGCATGTGTGTGTCAAGGCCGAATGTTGGCTTCTGACCTTTCTCATCTCTACTTTATTTTTGAGATTGGGTCTCTCTGTGAACCTGAATCAGTTCCTGCTGGTCTGGGTGGCCAGCAAGGCCCTGGGAGTCTCTTGTAGCTGTTCTTCTCCAGCACCCGAGGGTTACAAGTATGCACGGCCTTAGCTGGCTTTTATGTGGATGCTGGGGATATGAACTCAGGTTCTCATGCTCGTGTGGCAAGCAACTTACTAAGTCATCTTCCCAGATGCACCTGTATGATAAGCAGCCAGGAGTTCACGGAATAGTAGTGACACTGCCAATATCTTATCTAGACTGACATTCCTCACACCGTCTCCAGGGCTGCAGGTACACGTTGCGGTAAGAGCTTACAGGTCAATCATCAATTTTACGGGGAACCTCAAAGCAAGTTTAAATATATTTAAAAAGAAAGAAATCTCACAAATCATGATTACCTGGCAAGAGATATAATTAGAAATCAGCACATCTAGGATGCCTAGAAGAGCCCTATATATTTGGAAATTAACCGACTCCCAAGGAACCCACGGGTCAAAGATAAAAGCCACAGGAAAAATTAAAAATACTTAAGTTGAATGAAAAACACAGGTGTTGGGGGTGTAGCTCAGTAGGTGAACACAGGCTTAGCAGGCACCAGAGCTTGGGTTTGCTCTCCAGCACCAAAAAAATAAACAACCGAGAGGCTATAGAAAGTCAAACAAGACATGATAGAGGGAAACATCTGAAGTCAGACACATGGGACTTTTCAGTCTGTTGTGTCTCCCAACCCCCTTCACCTTCCTAAAGTCAATGATTCAGATCTAAGCTTAGACACTAATTTCCTTGGCCAAATATTAGGTCAGACCAGGCATCTTCCCAGTATTGTGGATCTCTTTCATAGCACCGAACATGTGTATAGTGTGGTTGCCCATCTCCATGGCTGACAAGATCTGAAAGACTAAATCATTTCCTTTCTTTTACACAGTGCCTCCAGCCCAGGCTAACCTCGAACTCACCAGGCAGCTGGCCTTAATCCTCCTGACACTACCTCACCAGAGGTGGGATCACAGGGAATGCCACCAACCCTGGGTTTTAGTAGCTAAGCAAGCACGATACAGTCCCAGTCCCGAGATCTTTCTTTGCATGGCTATACACCTTTACCTGTCAAAGCGGCTAGTGCATGGCAAGTGACAACCTTGGTCACCTTGAGAACCGGAGCCACACACTTGCATTTGGGGGAGGAAGGGTCAGCTTGGCATGGCTCACAGTCCCTTTCTCCCATCTGTGCCCCACAGAAACAGCAAAGCAGTTTACCTTGTTGTAGGCCAGGCTAAGGTATCTCAGCTCTGGGAAAGGCGGGGCCAGCGTCTGGTTCCTTGCTTTTAGTGACTTCACAGGAAGAATCTCAAATATGGGAGGAAGTGAACATACCTTGGTTGTCTTAGGAGGGAAAAAAAAAGAGTCAGAGTCACAGTGTCACAATGATTAAAGAAAAAGTTGGGGCTGGCAGCAGCCGACACCCTTTCTATTGGTGAAAGACTTCTGTAGAGAATGTGGCCAAAGAGACACCTAGGCTCATAAAGGCCAGAATTCTGACTCCATGTTCTATGAGGTCACAAGAGCTAATTCTCCAGCATAGCTGAAAGTTCCAATGTCAAGTTCTCTGGGGACACAGAATACTAGAGTGCTGCAGACATGGAGCTCTGCCCTTCCTCCAGCCCCAGCCTGCGCACCTTAGCTCTGGCTGCCCCTTCTGTGCATCAGCTGGAATTCCCCAGGAGGTAGAGGAGGTTTTGCACAGGGGAAGGCCGTCAATCACCGGAACTGGGAGGGTAGGACCGTGCTGAGAGGGGAACCCAAGTTCTCATTCAGGGTGGAGCAACAGCTAAGTCCTGACCAACCTGAGGCAGGCTCGACCTGATGAAGGGACAGCTCATCGGGATCCCTTGTAGTAGCTGGCTCCCCTACAGTCTGGAATGCCTCAGGGCCAACGTGGGATCAAGCAGGAAAAGGAAACTGCTGGATTAACTGTGCCAAACTCAAATCACTATGTTCAGTGAATTACAAGGAGCCAAAGGAAATGATGAGGGTAGATAAGAGACTAAGGTGAACCAAATGTCCCTAGAGGCTCTAACTGCTGTATGCGCTTGATCCCACCATCCTACTATCCCTTGTGCCATAGGTGAGCATGTGACGAGCGACTACTTGGAGCCAAACATTTTATGTCCTCCTGAGTCAACTTGTGAAGCTACACACATGAGACAGGTCAGTGTCAGGTAAATGGTACTGTTTGGAAACTTAGATGGCTCCTCAGTATGGGTCACCTACCGCAACCTGACAGAGCTGGGTAGGACAGCAGGCAGGAGTCTCCCCTACTTTTCGACTCCCCATGACAGATGGCCTACAGCTATGTCCTGTGCAACTTTGAACTTAGGGTCATATCCCTGCTCAACTCCACACTTACACAAGCGAATCATCTAAAAACTATCCAAGAAGATTAATTATCCCTAAGTTCATTTCATATCTCCCATCATCCTTCCAGGCAGAAGACATAACAGTAATTAAGGAGTTTCCATGATTCTAGAAACAGATCTGAGCTCAGATTACCCCCACCATGGGATTAGAGGTAGGAACAACAATTATTCTTAGCGGTAGTGGGAGCAATCCTGTCAGGACTGAACCAGACTTCCTCATCAAGAGTCCACAGGACCTCTACAACCAGACCTGAGACAATGAGATGCTCTGAGACAGACCAAGACTGATCGACTATGTGCTCAAGGCCCTGTCACACAGTCTTAGTCCTTCCCCTACATAGCCATGGGCTCCTATGTGCACCCCAAGGACAAGGCTAGCTACCAGTCCCTGTTTCTTTTCAGTGTGGGTATGCTGCATAATCAGGTTCTTCCTTGAAGACCACTCATCTCGCTGGTTGATTCTTGATGAGGCAGGTGGCAGGAGCTTGGCTTGTTTGAACCCTTCAGGGTCAGAAGTGGAGCAAGAAGACTAGGTAAGTGGAAAGAGGCAAGCCAGAGTAGAGCGCAGACCAGAAAAGCCAGAGTACACCAAGCTGAGGGCATGACTGGCCCTCTCTTAGAGGGACATGCACCTGACTATTACAGAGAAAGACCCCTGAACATCTCTTCCACCCAATTCACCTTCCAGGTTCTCAGATACTGAGCTATAATCACCAACGTTCCTGCAACCTGCTATTGATTTCCAAGGTACATCACTGGCCACAGGCCCCTCCACACAATATGAATGTCCTTTAGCAATGTGACCCTTGGCACACTGGCCAACTCAAAGGAGCAGCTGCCATTTCTGCACTTCTAAAACAAGACTGGCTGCGTTATGGTGAAGGCATATGATGCCTTATCTGCCCCAGATCTTGGTGTTGAACTTCTAAAGTCCTGGGACTAAGTGATGGGCTATCTCCTAGCCAGGGTTCCTTGGGCTGCCTGTTAGCCAGGGTTCCTTTAACCACATTTCCATTCTGCTAATGGGATTGGGATGGGGCCTGGTCAGACCTGGTTGGAAGGTGTGGGCTCTGAGCTCAAACCAAGAAGACTAACAAAAGTTGTGCTCCCTGGTTGGTGAGTATGTGTCAGGAGGGTGGATGCCAGGTTCCATGGGGGCAATAGGGACAATGGGGACGTGGGGAAAGGGTGCACACAAGCTTCACAGGTGGGACTGCCCAGATCTCGCCTTATGAGCCTCACTTTTTGTCCTTTATAATACGACTGCAGTTGTCTGAACAGGACCCTTCTTGAGATCTTCTGAGTTCTAGTAAGTTATCAAACAGGATGGGGGGTTTGTGGGGACTCCCAAATTTATAGCTAGTATAAATAGCTTACTGTCTTCTCCTCCTTCATGACTACCACCTAGAGTGTGGCCAGTGTTCTCAGGAAATGTGTGTGTGTGTGTGTGTGTGTGTGTGTGTGTGTGTGTGTGTGCGCGCGCGCACACGTGTGCGCGCGCACACGCGCGCGCGTGTGTTTGTACCTAAACTCAGTCTCACACTGGGTGGTTAGTGTCAGCACAGTGCTGAAATGTCATCCTGCCCTTCTGATTTCCTTTGACAAGAGAACATGGCTGAGGTACTACATTTGGATTTCTCTCTTCCACTTCTTTCTTGCTCTCTTGAGATCTGATTCTGTCCCGTGGTTAGACCAGGGTGAAGATGACAAGGGAGAGGCCAGGGCCAGCCGTATGCTTTGAAGCTCAGCTCCCAGCTGGCTGCCATGGTGGCAAACCCAGCAGACCCATCTTGCTAGCTCAAAGAATTCTGGGAAGTAACCAGAGGAATTAGTGAGTGCTTGTCGGTTTTGTTCTGCAGCAGAGGTTAACCGGCATGGTTTCTCACCTAGTCATGTCTTTGAGGAGGCGGCTTTCTGTGCTATGCCTCGAGGATAGTTTGGCTAGGTGTAGAAATGCAAATGGATGCATCTATGTTTTGTTTACATGTATCCGTCTCCATGAGCTTGGCTAGTGAGCTCTGCCTGGAAACAAAAACCAGTCGTCTATGCTGACAAAATCAAATGGTACAACTTTGACAGCAAGGTTCTGAGGCACTACACCCTGCATTAACTTGTCCACCTTTTGAGACCTTTGTCAGAGGGCCCTGTGAGTTCCATCCTGGTGGCAGTCCCAGTTATATCACCTGAGGTAGCTGCTGTCATTACACTAAGCTCAACAGTGTCTGGAGATTGGGGGCAAGGCTGTGAACCAATGAGGTCAGAGCCTGTTCAGTTCCCCCACCACATCAGCACAGGACTGACTCACAGTAGGTGCTCAGCAAAAGCTTGTTTACTTAGTGTGACCTAAAGAAATGTCTCTGGTGGCTCTCTTAGCTTTTTCAGTTTTGTTAGTTCCTATGTAACACTCTTGTCATTATTCTCTAACTAGCATAGTACAACTCTTTACAAGAATTAATGCTCTATCCAGTATTCGTAATCCAGATGAGGCCGGGAATGGAGCTCAGGGGGTACAGCACTTGCCCTGATTGTGCAAGGCCTTGGGTTCTTCCCTAGTAGGACAACGAACACACACAGATGTGAAGTAGCGGTTCCTCCTACCTCTGAGGTTGAAAATCCAGGGTAAGAAGAGAACACAACCTCTGAAACATAAAAAGAGATGGGAGGAAGGTGGTGAGGACCCTTAGGACCCACAGGGTTGGGTCTGCATCTCCCCCACTGTGTCTTCTCAGTGCCTCCCCAACAGGTTCCAGCGCTAACCTGGAAAAGGGTCAGACGGGAGAAAACCCAACTCCTTAGCCAGGCTGCTGGGCCCAAGCATGGTTGGTTGCCTCCCTCTTTCTCTCCCCTCCTCCCCCTTCTCCCTCCTTCTCCCACCTCAGCTCACTCTGTGCTTTAGTCACGAGGACCTTCATCTTAACTTGCTTTGTGTGAGCACTTTCTAGCCCCAGTGCTGCTGGGGAGGCTACTCGGGGTAGAAAGCTAACCAGCTGTCTCATAAGAGAGACATGAACAGGAACGACACCCAGCTGAGGAGGAGGAGAAGACATGTTGAATGCCTTGAACCAAAATGTGTTAGTTGGTGAAGTCAGTGAGAACAGCTGGCATTGGGGAGAGACTACAGAAGCCATCCTGGGGTGGTCGGACTCAGATGAGCCAATCAACTGCTGAATTCACTTAAGGACCAAGGCAGGGCATCTGTGGGACTGCATGCTGTGCAGGCAGCACTCTCCTTTACCTGGGGTCTGGGCCCTCCTCATATTCCTGATAGGATGAGAAAGGTCACATGAGAATAAACAGTAGAGTACAGGAGCCGGGACAGCATTCGCCCTGAACAGTTCTCCTAGCTGGCAATCTAGCAGGGACAGGGAAAGGTTCATGTCTCACATAGCCAGTCTGCCAGGGAATGAGCCATCTTAGACTCTGACAAGGAGGTGCCTGGTGGGAGAAGGGCTGTGACAGCAGGAAGGGAGGGGCTCCCTTGCTCTCTGTGTCCCATAGTGTCTGCAGCTGCTGTGATTCCTAGGACTAGCGGAACGGAAACTTTACCTCGTGATTATACCAATTGGCATATTTTCAACATCCATAAAGCAGCCTAACTCTGACCCACTTGGTGGGTCCTCTCTTCAAAGATCTGGGTCAACTCCACAAGGTCAGCTGAGGTCAGATAGCAGCAGCTCGTCCTCATGTCTAAGACTTAGGTCTAGAATCTAAGAGCCCCTTCCTGCAAGACTCTAATTTTCCTGGATTCCAACTCTTCAGAGTGTGTGTGTGTGTGTGTGTGTGTGTGTGTGTGTGTGTGTGTGTGTGTGTATGTCCAGGCTCCAGCAGCTTCACAACATTGTCTTCCAACACTTAAAAAATGAAACCGTGGGGCTGGGGATTTAGCTCAGTGGTAGAGCGCTTACCTAGGAAGCGCAAGGCCCTGGGTTCGGTCCCCAGCTCCGAAAAAAAGAACCAAAAAAAAAAAAAAAAAAAAAGAAAGAAAGTGTATCCAGCTTTCCTAGGAAACGTCCTAGAAGTGCACACTGGAGGCTCTGAACTCATTGTATGAGGCAAGCACAGCCTTTATCACCGGTCCTCACAGGAGCGTCTTAACAGAGGAAGACATTACACCAGTCACCTGCTGGACATGGCTGCAAAATCCCTTCACAAAATGTCAGCACATTCCATTGGATGGCTGAGGGGTGTGGTCTTGTCCTGGGAATGCAAGACTGAGTGAACACTGAGGCGGCTGTCCAAGGTTCTCTCACTTTCACCAACCCCTTCAAATAAAGAATGTGAGGGTTGGTGGGGCATGTCTTTAATCCCAGGGCTGGAGAGACAGAGGCAGAGGTAGGCAAATCTTTGTAAGTTATAGGCCAGCCTTACATGGTAAGACCCTGTCTCAAAAAAAAAAAAAACAAAACCAAAAACAACAACAAAAAAACCCCAACAAAACAAAACAAAAAACAAAAACACTTTGCCACCACCAAAAAAAAAAAAAAACAATTATCACCCCAATTTTTAAAAAACGTTCAATAAAATTCAACACCAATTCACAGAAGGAAAAAATACTCCAGAAAACTAGGAATACCTATGAATTTCTTTAAATTTAAGGCATCTACATGAATATGTACATCTAATATACTTTTGAAATACTGAACACTTTTCTCAAGATTGCAAAGAAAATTTCCCACCATCACTGTTTTGGTCAGCCAACAAGGAAAAAGTTACCAAGAGCTATCACAACAGGAAAACAGGAGCTGAAATGGGCATCTATAGAGGCTGCCGCCATGGACGCAGATGAATTCAAAAGAACCTGGAAGTGACAGGAGGCAAGAAATGAACGTGGAACCACTGCTGGACATGAGCTCAGTACGTGTACTGGTGGCAAAACAATGGGGCTGGAGTATAAAGCGGCACCACGGATGATCACATAAAGGGATCAAAGTCCCAGGAACACATCTGACCACAGATGTGCATGGGCACAGCCTTGGAAGCAACAGAGCCTCCAGGAGAAAAGGGAGGACCTGACAATCAGGCTGGAGAGGTGGATCAGGACCAGCTGCTCTACCAGAGGTCCTGGTTTCAATTTCCAGCACACAATCTTTTGTAACTCTACTCCCAGGGGGAGCCTATCCCCTCTTCTGGCCTCTTCAGGCACTGCATATATGTAGTGCACAAACATACATGTAGACAGAACACACACATAAAATAAGTGTTAAAATTAAATAGGGTGATAGGGTGTGTTCTTTGACTACTCTGGAAAACACATAAAGACGTTGTTTCCACCTTGACCTAATCGGTACACTTCCAATCAAATCCCATTTAGGCAGAAGTTCAGGCCTTTAGTGGTGCCAGCAATCGCTGGGCCCTGCAGCTCACCTGAAGAGGCTCACTAGCCAGCAGCTCCCCTGAAGGTAAAGCTCCAGCGGTGCTCACTCTTGCTGCCGCCTTAGCTTGGGAGGGCAGCGGGGTATGGGGTACTATGCTAAAACTACATGTGCATGCAAACAGCCTTATGTAACGGTATAATTAAATAAGTGAAAAGTGGGCAGGCCAATGGCAGACCAAGCTCACATCTGGCCAGAAACAGACATCCCTGTTACAGAAACAAGTCCGGAAAGAAAAAAACTACCCAGTAGATTTTTTGGTAACATATTTATAAAGGATTTGTGTCCAGAGTTATAAAAAAAACCCAACAAATCAAGAAAAGTACACATTCCAAATTAAAAGTAGGTAAAAGACTTTAGTATTTCCCAAAGGACCATAAAACTGACCAACAAACACACAAAAGGGTGCCTGACATCGCTCGTCATTTAAGAGACGGAAGTTGAAACCACGACGCTCTGCCACTACATAGCCAGTGGCACAGCGAAGCCCAACTCAAGCATTTGTGAGGCTATGGGGTAACCAGAGCTCGCACACATCAGAGTGGGAGTGAACTGGACCAGCCATGCTGGGAAACGTTTACAGTGTCACGGATGCTCAACATACTTGGAGATGTGTGACAAGCATGTCTTCTCCTGGACCCAGTCCCCAAGGAAAGAAGGGCAAGTGACCACTGAATGGTAAGAGGAAGCTCACAGCCCCAAACTAGATATAACCAGGTCTCTCAACAACAAAAAGGAAATACACTGTGGTATACACAGCATAAATAAGACAGGGGGAAAGATATATGGAGTAATATTAGTGGATATACTGATATAACACCAGGGGGACAGTCTTGTGCATGTGCATCAAGTTGGGCAAAGGTGGTTATTCCTGGAGGAGGTACTTACTGGGAGGGTCCCACTGAATGTTCTGGATTGAAATGTGAGTAAAGCATGTATGTAAAGAGTGTAGATAACACTTCAAGCTCTGCACAAGATGTCTCTACTTCACCTGTCATATGCTATTTTTCCCAATTTGAACTGTAAATAAATGGTTGGCAGATACACAGTAACATAACTACCTTAGTGGGACCAGGACACAATATGTCCAACCCAGAGACGTGCTCCTCTGTTACCAGCTTGGGTTTAAGATGTGTTCCTGTGTCTTTCCTTCCTGCCTCTGGGGGCTGCCACGTGGCTGTGGAGCCATCTGAAAACCTAACAGGAATCAGACTCACAGGACAGGCAGGTAAGGTGGTGCCCCAGGAGGATGGAGAGACCCAACGCCCTTGAGGACACAGATGTATCACAGACCTTCCTGACTTCTTTCTTAGTATATTAGGGTTTTTTTTTTTTATCACTTTTACTTGGAGTTTGAAAGCATCATACCTGACAGAACTGTTTTGGAAGTCACTAAGTGGTTCATTGAGAATGCAGGAGTGCCCAGAATCGGACTCTCAGATCAATTCCCAGAAGCTCGCCCCTCGGTGGAGCAGCGTCAGGAGTGAAGGGCGGGCTCACCTGTGCGGTCGACATCCTTTTTCATGGGCAGAACGGTATAATTTGGCTGCTCGTCAGGTGTCTCAAATATCCACATCTGGGGCTGCAGCTCTTTCTGGGAATTTGGCCCCTCTGTAACCCAGTCCCCTGTCCCATCACGGAGCTGAACCTGTTGTAGGTATGGGATCCGGAAAATCTTGTTTTGGTCCAGGCTCAACTTCTTCAGTCTTCAATTAAGAAAAGTAAATTCAGAATCCCAGCAGTGATACCACCTCTGGGGTATTGCTGAGCAAGCTGGGGGACACACATGGATTCCGGCATGGACAGGGACATCTGTTGTGTGACCTTGAGTTGGGGGGGAGACTTGCTTTCTCTGGGGCTCAATGCTCCTATCTCATAATGGGAATAATGTTTACTAATCTTTAAGGCTCTGGTGAAGACGAAATGAGACAATATGTAAACACTAGGCACAAAGTAGCATCCAATAAGTAGTAACTGAATGCAAAGGAAATATTCTAGGGATCTTTGCCACATATGCAGAACTTGGAAGTTGAAGTTCTCTGTGGGATTGTGGCGGGGGGAGTTATATGGGGGTTGTATGGGAGGGTTGTGTGTGTGAGGCTGTATGGGAGGGTTATGTGTGTAGGGTTATGGGGAGTTGTGGGGGGTTGTGAGTGTGTGGGTTGTGTGTGGGGGGCCTTGGTTTCAGGGTCAGGGATCTATCCTGGGCAACGGCTAACCCTACACATGACGGGATATAACCTTACTGATGTTGCCCTTGTCTGCCAAGCTAAGGTCAGACACAGAACTGACTTGCCCAAGGCTACAAAGCAGAGTTAAGTGGTGGATCTGGGACTCCACCCCATGCTGTGTAGCCTGAATGCAGCCCTCAGGTGTGAGCCTCTCTGGGAGTGGGGACAGTGATGAGGAAGGCTGTGATAATACCTCCTGAGCCCAGCCAGACTGGCAAAGCAGCTGGGATTGGACAGTTTGTTGTCATCCAGCATCAGGGTCTCCAGCGCCGGGAACCTCAGGATGTACTTCTTGCTTGTCAATGATGTCACAGATGCCTCCCTGTGGGCACAGAGATCTTGGGTACTGAGCGGGGGTAGAGAATGAGAACCACTATCCCCAGGAAGAAGGGGAGACAGAAAGCTGACCAGGAGGATTAACCAGCTTCGAAACTTCCCTAGTGCCCACAAGAGTTCCATGTAGAGATGAGCAGCAGGCCTACTTCCCACCCACTGACCCCTTCCCCAAGTCCTGCTTGTCCACACAGGCCTTGCCTGGAGAATGTTTGACTGACACTGGGCACGGGCTGTGCTGACAGTCACCTCAATGGTGAATGAAGCAAGACCTAATTGTAGAGATTGTGCAACAAATGGTACACTGTACAACTCTGGCTGAAGGCAGATTGCTGGGTACCTGTTGTTACCTAGCCCGAGGATTTTGGTAACCATGGGGACAATACACTCTTGGCTTGGACCATGGCTGTGCTATTGAGGTTTTCTTGGGGAATTCCCAAACCACCTGAGACAGGAATTTCAAGAGGCTGAGGCCCTGGTGATCACAGGTGGGCCGGGAATGGTGTGGTTTGGATATAATGGTTAATCTGATCTGTTTTCAGGGGGTTGAGGCCCAGGTTGCCCTAAAGATCCATGGGTATATGCCTCAGATCACAGTCTCACCCCTCCCTGCACAGTGTCACTCCATCCACACAAAACAGAAACACTTGAGACACACACGAACACAAAGCTCATTCGTGAGCTACAAGTACACAGGCAAGAGGTAAGGCAACTAACATTTCTCCAAAGCCTAGTCATTCCTTCTGCGATCAGGGGCATCACATATCCTTGGAGGATGTCAGCAGGAGACGTTTGGTCTACCTGGTTTCCAATCAGGGAGCTCAGCAACTTGCTCAAAGTCTCATAGCTACCAGGAGGCAGAGAATAAACTCTGATCTGTAAGCCCAGACCCTTCCCACCACCAGCTTCCTCTTCTGGCCATATATCTAACTGGATTACAGGGTGAGAAGATATATACGTCTAGATAGGGCTTGGCAAAGGTTCCATAGCAAGTGCAGAATTGGGGTGGATCTGAAGGAGTAGGAGGAGGGGGTGACTAAGGTCAAATGTAGTGTATAAAATTCTTAGAACTAATGGAAAATGAAGGCCCTGGGATGTACGTCTATTCCTTAAGTCATGAACTTTCTACCATGATCTTGGGAGGGGTTCGGCCATTCCTTCCCCTCAAGGTTTCCTTAGCAGGTGTTTATATTGCCAGGCACTGAGAGAAAGGGGCCCTGCCCTCCTCTCCAGGCTCACAGAAGAGGCAACTGCTATGCCTGAAGCAGGTGGGGGTGGCGGGGTCAGGAAAGGCAATGCTTTAGTGAACTCGTAAGGAAGGATAGGGGGATTTTGCCATGCTCTTAACTCTGAAAAGGGAAAGCAATAGGAGAAATAACCCTGGCTCTGTAGCTCTGGGCAGCCATGCGTCCTACAGTGAGGCCCAGACACACACACACACACACACACACACACACACACAGACACGCAGACACAGACACACATAGACACACACACATACAGACACACAGAGACACACACACAGACATGCAGACACACACACACTCACACACAGACACACACACAGACACACAGAGATACACACACAGATACACACACTCTCTCTCACACACACACAGACAGACACACAGAGATAGACACACACACAGACATGCAAACACACACAGACACACACACAGACACACACAGAGAGACACACAGACACACAGAGACACACTCTCTCTCACACACACACAGACACACAGAGATAGACACACACACAGACATGCAGACACACACACACTCACACAGACACACACACAGACACACACTCTCTCTCACACACACACACAGACACACAGAGATACACACACACACACAGCTCAGCTGTGTGGATACTCTGGTAAAGTCACAGAGACAGGTGGCTATAGAGAGAGAGAACTCTGGGCTGCTCTCCAGTCTTTGCACCTATGATCTTAACCTAGATCCTGTTTATCTTTAGGATACAGTTGTGAGATTCCCGGGCTTACTGTAAACTGACAGACTCCTACAGATACATGTTCTGACTGAACAAGGGCAGGCAGGGCAGATGTGGTTTTAGAAAGGGCACTGTTAGCCCAGAGGACAGGGGCCTTTAGTAACAGGGACCTCTCCTTTTCCTAGAAGGACAACTTCTGCCCAGTGGATGTTGAATCTCTGACAGATTAAGTGGGAAGGCACACAGCAGTTCTTTGTTCTATGCCAGGGAGGCCCGATGCAACTCAAGTGAGTCAAACCTTCAGAGACCCCCTCTTAAGCATCGCCATGGTGAAGGGGCTCCATCTGTTTCTGTGACAGTAATCCTACCTCACCTTCTTAAAGTCTGCTCTAGTAAAAACTTAAGAAAAGGGATTTTTTTCTGTCTATGAAATAGGTGTCATAAAAGAGGGACAGCGACTAGCAAGATGGCTCGGCAGGCAAAGGCTCCTCCTGCCAACCCTGCCAACCTGTGCTTCATTCCTGGCACCCACAAAGTAGGAGAAGAGAACCAGCTTCTTCAAGCTGTTCTCTGACTGCCACACATGCTACGGCAGGTACACTCCCATAATAAATCAGTCTAAAGAGCCCACAATTATGAAGGAAGCAGGGTGTGCGGGCACGTGCGTGAGTGTACGTGCGCATGCACGCGGGGCATGGGACCTAGCAGGAGGAGCCAACTGCAGCTGTAGCTCTCCTGTGCTTTCCCCACAGTCTGGCGGATGGAATCCCTGAAGTGGCAGTTTACCAGAGATGGAGACGCAGAAGTTTCCAGCTCTCCATGCTAGAAACAGCATTTGCATTGTTCTTGCCTGGGAAATGGATTACTGTTTCAAAAATAGGGTAGGTGAATGTCTTTTTAGAAGCTGAATGCACACACACACCTAGGGGTTCAGCCATAAGAATGCATGCTGCTTCTAAGGAGCCTGGAGCTCTAACTCAAGAAGCCCGACACCTGCTGTACTTGACTTCTGGTGCAGTAACAGGTAATTTCTTATACTTTATGCCAAGAGCCCCACAGCTCTCTCAAAGCACAATGATTTCAACTGATGCCCTGGTGCAGACAGGAGCACATGTACTCTGCAGTTCTTATATACGGAGCAACGAGTTTCTATTCGGATCTGAAATACCCACGATGCATCATGTGCTAAATGATTGGTGCCAGCTGATGGCTTTATGGAGCAGTCATAGAACCTCCAGGACATGAAACCTTGTTGCAAAGCCTTTAGGTCACTGCTGAAAACAGGGTCCACCTTCCCTCATTCCCATCCCAAGTTCTGTCTGTGTGTCCTAACTGCCACATGTGCTCTAAGGCACTCTATATCAAGACAGTCTGCCTGGCCACAGCCAGAAGCTGGGGAGATGGTGACCATGGTCAAGCCTTGGAGAATGTGAGCTAAAATTAGCTCTTCCTTTTTGCACTTGTTTCTTTGGGGGTTTTCTGTCACAGCGACACAGAGCTGACTGACACGGGAGGCAGCAATGGTAGGGACCAGCTTTCCTTTATGCAGCAAGGCTTCCCACTGAAGAACCTAACTGCTGAATAATGAGCAAAAAGGAACAAGATGCCTCATTTTAAAACCACGAGGAAGCAGTGTGCAGACTGTAAATCCCAAAGAGGGGTTTGAATGGTGGAATCTGGGCAGCCCCAAGGGCATTTGCTGAGCCTGCTGGAATTGAGTTATGGCTGAACTGTCTGGAGAATCAAAGCCTAGAACACGCTGACAGTAGGTTATCCATCGAGAAGCAGAGACACTAAAGGCATGGCCGTACTCAGGAGAGCCTGAGCCAGACAAAGCCCCCCTCTCATCTCACAACCAGGAAAGCTGTCTCGGAGTGACGGGCATTCACAGAGCTGTACCTCGATTCCATGTCATTAGAATAATCAGGAAATAGCCACAGTGAGTGCCCCTGGGAGCCACAGTGAGTGCCCCTGGGAGCCACAGTGAGTGCTCCTGGGCACCTGGCCAAATAAATGCAAAGGTTTATTATGTCACAGACGAGTAACGTGGGCCAACTGCCTTCAGCATAAAAGAGAGAAGTCACACAAATTACACATTTTAAAACAATGTACTTTAAGGTGCCTGAAAATTGATGAGGAATTATGGGGACTGAGTTCTATGAGGTGACCCAAAGGTTGCTCTCCCTAGGGCTGTCTGCCCACTAAAGAAGTGACAGGCAGGCCGGGAAGTTGACCAGACAGTTTGTTGGTAGTGCCAGTGGAGGGGCCCAAACCCTACGTCCATAGCGTGCCACAGAATGGAAGCCTAAGGACATGCCCCTGGTTATAGGTTAGGACATTGAAGGATTAAATCGTAAAAGGCAGTGTGCACTAGAAATAATTTCAAATAATTTTAGTTACTATAATTGTATTAGGAAGGTTTAGAAGTATTCATGTAGATGACCAGAGACTCTCAATCTGACAAGAAAAAAGTGATTAAGTTGTTCAAAGGGAGAGTTGGGACATCTCACTGGGTTCTGTATTTGCATTTAGACTACATACAATTGGTCTTAAGTGCAATAGAAAAGCAAGTTCTTGCCTCATATTAGCTAATTTTGAGTACTCGTTATGACCATAGCTACCACGCAGAGCAACACCCACACAAAACATTCCCCACACAAGCAAGCAGCACCACACAGTGTAAAACTAGATTTATACAAGCCATCAGACAATACCTGCAGACTTGTGCAAGTCTCTGAGGGTGCGCTGAAGATACAGGGGCCACCATTCAGTGTGGGGATCATGGAGGTCAGGGGAAGACTAGAAATTCAGCCCACTTCTAGTTTCCCCCCCGACAGCATGCACTAGACACACTGGCCAATTAACCGAACACCCACAGTGTTTACTCAGTAACAACCTGGTGGGCTGTTACTATGGAAAATGCCACCTCAGAGCTCTGAGAACTTTCCTTCCCTAACAGTAAACTGAAAATACCATTGGCACCCCAAGATCACTGCAGAGAGAGCACTGCCAGCGGGGAAGAGTAGGGCCACAGAGGCCACTGAAGCACACGACAGGCCTGCAAAGTGTCACTTGTGCAAATGCCAGGTCTTGAAGAATGTCTGCACTTAAATCTTCAACACCATGGTGACTCCAACTCCAGCTGTTGCAGCAGATGTGAATCTTCCTGTGCTGAATCAGCAGAGCTCCTGACACCTGGAGTCTCCCTGAGGACCCGACGATGGTTCCTTCTCCTTATCAGTTAGCAAGGACTTCCAGAAATAGTTTGTCTTAACCTGACAGGGACAACAGTGTACCCGTGTGTCCTCTTCCTTCAGGGTCATATTAACTTCAAGCCTTATCACCATCAATCCATAAGGATGGATTATTTTGATGTCCCACAGAAAACAACATGCTGACTGGAGTTGGTGACAAGAAAAGTTACCACTCCCATCCCCCGAGTTCTCCCACTCCCACCGCTGCCATGGTTTAGTAAGGTACACATGGATCACAGGCAAGAGGTAAAACACAAGAATTCTGGGGACTGTCAGCCTGCTTAATGTCCTTGGCGTTCGGGTACCTGGAGCATGTTGAGCTGTATCTCTAGTACTTTGTACCACCTGTTGCTAAGAAAAAGGCACAAAGCTCCATTGGTCTCTTTGGGATCCAGAGGTTACAAGTAAAGCATTTGTGCTTTTCAAAGCATTGACTAATTATTCCCTGAGGTCGGCAGCGGCCAGACGAAGCTCTGCAGCAGGCTGAGAGTGCGGCGAGAACTGCCCTTCTGTGTGACCCACTCCGCAAGCCCACTGGGAGCAAAAGGTCCATAGCAACAGATGTGTCACACAGCCAGGATTACCACACATCCTGTTTTTCAAGGGAAGCCTGAGTTCCTCCATTTTCTCAAACAACTGTTCTTTTGTTCTCCCTTAAATATGTTCTGGTTTGGATGATGAATGACTGACAAGGTTATGCTATAAATAGAGCCCTTTGTAGACAGAAATAGTGGAGATTGTTAAGAGCAAAGTAATACCCTTATTCTGATCAGTGTTTTCTTTTTGAAGCTCAGTTTTTGGCTCACTGCTGTGTGCTGGCAGAGACTGGCACATGAGACACAAAATGGCCATGTGATGTGAGTCACTTATGAACCATATGTCTGACAGAACGGTCTCATCAAGTGCAGAAATACACTTTTGAAATAATGGACATATTTCTTTTCCTCTTTCTTTCTTTCTTTCTTTTTTTGGAGACAGGGCTTCTCTGTGTAGCCTTAGCTATGCTGGAACTTGTAGACCAGGCTGACCTCAAACTCACAGAGATCTGCCTGCTTCTGTCTCCCTGAGTGCTGGGATTAAAGGCGTGCACCACCACACATTTAAGATGTATATATCATGGCGTGCTCTGCGATGCTTTGATATGGTGCACATTACGTCGCGTTCAAACCAGCACAAGCACATCGATTTTCCCAAACATACCATTCATGATAAGACATTCCAAA
The DNA here is from genome assembly GCF_021556685.1 of Rattus norvegicus. Classification (NCBI taxonomy): domain Eukaryota; kingdom Metazoa; phylum Chordata; class Mammalia; order Rodentia; family Muridae; genus Rattus; species Rattus norvegicus. The sequence goes on along the minus strand of NC_141534.1, from coordinate 166,805,392 downwards.
TATTTCCTTCTAATTCTTTTTATTCTTTGAAATACATAGCACATACTGGTTATCTGTATAATATAACTTATCCTAGTGGATAACAGAATATAAGAACTCAGTTCTATACACCCACAGCTTAATGTTGGTCATTCACCTTTCCTCATGCTCCGCTCCCAACATTCCCCAGTTCTATTTTCTTCAACTTTCAGCATTTATGAGATAAACTTTAAAAAATTCTGCATATGGGAGGTATCATTTAAGGTCAGATTCCAGAAAGTCTGGATCATGGCTCAGATTCCTGAGGTGTCTATCCCAGCTGTGCCGCTGTCTCTCCATCAGCCCGCAGCTAAAAGCTCAGGACCAGCAGCCCAGGGAGGCCTCCACTGTACTTGCAAATTACTTTGTATGCTATGGTCTGGCTCTACACAGCAGAAAAGCTCGGAGCAAAGCATCTGACTATCCATTTGCTTGCTTAGAGAGTCAGAAGCACAGATCTTCCATGGACAATGGGTGAATAACAAAAGCTTGTAAAAAAAAGGGGGGGGTCGGGGGGGGGGAAACTGCTAGCAGTGAGGTTTGGAGTGATCTTTGAATGAATGAACTTCCAGAATAGGTAGGGGTATGAAGGCGATCCTGGTCTCTGTCGGTATGTCCTCTGTGGATATATACACTGCAGCGACCTCAGTGACCAGATGGACAAGGTGACCTAATTCCGTGAATGTCAGGTAGCCACCTGTCCTCACAGCAGGGAGGAAGACTATGCACGTCCCCCTCATCAGAGCCCAGCAGCGCATCGTCTGCCAACAGCAGAGGTCACTGCTGTGCCGCAAAGGGCACCGTTTCCTGGATGGAGAGACTGGCTGCGATGCATACATTCCTTCAAAAGGGAGCACTGGTGTCTATTAAAAGTTTTCCCAAGGGGCTGGGGATTTAGCTCAGTGGTAGAGCGCTTACCTAGGAAGCACAAGGCCCTGGGTTCGGTCCCCAGCTCCGAAAAAAAAAGAACCAAAAAAAAAAAAAAGTTTTCCCGCACAGTTTGGGAGACAGATCCACCTTCTCTACCCACAGAGCTCTACAGCCTGAGCTGCCATATTAGTACAATGGTTCTGCGTTGACTGTGCATTGCCCTAAATACACAGTCAAAGATTGAGTAATCTTTGTTTCTGCGCACAGCTTTGGTTTCTGTCTAGGGTTCTTTTATAGCAGTCTCTGGCCACATCCTGCACCAACACTTCCTGCAGAGCCAGTTTAAAGATCATGAGTTTATTTAGCTTTTGCTTATCTCAAAATGTCTAATTTCTCCCTTAGCACAGAAAGACAGTTTTATTTTTTAATTGTGTGTGTGTGTGTGTGTGTGTGTGTGTGTGTGTGTGTGTGTGTGTGTGTGTACATGTGAATGCAGGTACCCTCTGGGTCCTGATGCTGGCATCTCAGGCTGTTGTAAGCGTCTGGGTGTGTGTGCTAGGAATCCAAGTTGAGTTCTCAGACATGTCTCCAGCCCCAGGAACAGCCTGATGGACATAGGACTCCTGGTTCTTTTTTTTTCTTTAGCACTCTGAATATGTCAGACTTCTCCCTTCTGGCTGCCATCTTACTGAAGGCTGATAATCTTACATTATGCCATATGTGGCATAATTTCTCTTGTATTACTTTCAAACCCCTCTCTATCTTTGACACTGACTGTGGTGTGTCTGCGTGTGTACGTGACGCCCACTGAGCTTCATGGATATTTCTATTCACACAAACTTGAGAAGGGTCACTATTTCTTCAAAGAATCTCTCCTTCCCCCCTCCCTCCCTTCCCTCCCTTCCATCCCGTCCCCTTTCCCCCTCCTCTTGCTTCCCCCTTCCTTCCTCTCCTCCCCCCTCTCCCGGCTTGCCTCTCTTCCTCCTCCTCCAGGGCTTCCGCAGTGTCCTGTGGACACTGATTTGCTGGCAGTATTTCTTCAGATCCCTCTGGCTTTAGAGATGTCAATCCTTTTATTCCTCAGACTTTGTAAATGTAACTGGCCCACCTTTAAGGCCACCACTTCTTCCTTCAGCTCTACTCTGCCTTAGCATTTCTCCAATGACCCTCACCTCCATAACTTTCAGTTGTAGAATTTCTAATTTCTTTTCAGGGTCCCTCTCGTTGCTATTAATATTTTGCTTGTGTGTAATTTTCCAGACTCACGCCTTGTCTTCTGTTAGCTCTCTTGGCATCTTTACCACTGGTGAGGTTTTTTTCTCTAGAAGATCTTCCTTCAGATTTTTCTGAGAAATATTTCTGTTTAGTTTTTCTTTACAGCTTGGGATTTTTAGTAGAGAACTGAATGTTGGAGTCTGCTAATGTGACGTGATAGGTCTTTATCACGTTAGCACACTCCTTTCCCATCAAGGTTTCCTGAGATTGGCTTATTTTTGTAATTTTTATAGGCTACCCTCGTGGCAAGGATCATTCTGAGGCATCAATAGCAGGTCTTCTCAGATCATTTTGGACCAGGTGCCTTTCTCTGGACATTTATGGTGAGTTTCTGATTTCTTCCACATAAACACTTGCTTTTGAATGTCCTAGACTTCACCTGGCTCCCAAAAAGAGGTTTCTCCGACTGAAGTGGGAGGGGCTTGAGCAGTGTGGGGACAACAATGGATGACTGACTACCTCTCTGCTTCATGATCGGAAGTGGCAGTTAGTGGTCACAAGACAGATCCCTATCAGTTGGAGAGGAGGGACATTTCTGCCCACTCTGGGGACTGCAAGCTGTTCAGTTATGCTACAGAGGCATATGTGTGATTGTTACCACGAGACTTGGGAGGGCAGGATGGGTCTAGCTACTGAGAAAGACCTGAAATTATCAGCGGTTTGATGACTCAGCCTTCTTCCTCTGGAAGACATGTCTTCAGCGGGTTCCAGAGTCCCCAGTGGTCTCCTAAGACAGATCTGCCAATGCACTTGCTGCTAGGTGAGGACATAGAATCGGGGTGCTTCCTATCCTACCCTCTGCCCTCTGGTGAAATAGCCTTTATGATGCACACCAGACATGTAGAACTGGGGAAATGGGGACCTGACTTACAGTGGAGACGTCACATAAATCGGCAGTCAATGAGAGGCTGGCTTTCCATTAGCATTCTCATTAAGGACCTAGGAATTAGCAAAGGGAAGTGGAAGTTCCCTTTCACAGTGATGCCTGATAGTGTGCTTCTCATTTCTTGACTCTCTCTCCCTCTCTCTCCCTCTCTCTCCCTCTGCCCCCTCTCTCTCCCTCTCCCTCTCCCTCCCCCCCCCTCTCTCTCTCTCTGTGTGTGTGTGTGTGTGTATACACACACATGGGAAGTGGGGCAGGCTCCGAAGCCAACTTTGTGGAGTCAGTTCTCTCACCTTTGCATGGCTCTCAGGGACTAACTCAGGCCTTCGGGCTGGTGGGGAAGTCCTTTAAACACTGAGCAATCTTGCTGGGCCCACATTAGGTGCTTCTGATTTAGAGGCGCTTCTTGGGGGTCACCAGAATAATCTCAGGAAACTAGAAGCTAATATTGTCACTAGCCACTTGGGTTTCTTGTTTCATTGAAACAAGAGGCAGGCAGAAAGGGGGCTTGCTTTTGACAATATAAGTAATTATCCAGAGTAAATACGCTGCTGTTATTCCTCGAAGATCCAAAAGAATATGTGAGTCTGTGGTATTATTGGTTTCCTCTTAGAAAGTCTAAGACATTTAGCAAAAGTTTCTAGAAATTATAGTACCTTCCTAAAAGCAGTGTGCTTAGTGTTCAGACTCTTCAGGAGTGAAGACTGAGGAACTCTAACTAGCTAAGGTGGCTGGGTGACAGTAACAGGACTATAGATGGGTGACAGGAAAATGTATGAATATCTACCATGGCCTCCCGACCAAGTAAGAAAAGGTAATGTGGCGATTATGGATGCTCTCATCCCACTTTCCTTCTTGCTTTATGTACACGTATGAGTGTGCGCACGTCCCTATATACCACGGGTATAAGATGCTCGGTGATGGCCACAGCTCTGCTTGGTGATGGCCACAGCTCTGCTTGGTGATGGCCACAGCTCAGCTCATGGAGGAGGAGGGTGTGTCTCCAGTGCAGTTTCCTGAGGCCTGTGGTGGTGGTTACTGCTGTGGGCTCGTGTGTGTGTGCACCAGCCGTCTGTCTCCTTGTTGTCAGCCTTCAGTCTTTCCCTCTGTACTCAAAACTATCTGGTAGAGGGTTGGGGACAACTGCTTAACTGTACTTGCTAGACCAACATTTTAATCTGGCTTCTAGCCGGTGCTCTCAATCGGTAAGAGCCTGCCCAGCACAGCAGGGTGGGAAGCAAACCTTCTGCCTGGCCCCTGGCCCCTGACAGCAACAGCACAGGAACAATGGCAGTGGCTGCTGTGTCGACAAAGGCCGAGGCAGCTGGGCTAGAGTTAGAGCAATGGCCTCTCAGAAAGTCCAGTGGCAGATGCAGACTCGTGCTCCAGCAGTGTTCTAGGACTGACATAACCAAGTGTCTCTATTTGTCATTGGTGATGCTGGAGGTGGAATGAAAGTTTGTTGGCTACGTGTCTTAAAGGAGCCCTTGTCTCTAGAGGCACATATTGAATATACATGACAATTGAATTTGCTTATTAATTTGTGAGCAGATTCATTTAAAACTCGGTACATTTTTCTTAAGAATAATCTATACTGGGTATGATATGGGGTATAGTTTTAACACACTGGCCACAATCTCACAACTGTCAGGTGCTAACTACTGGGCAGAAGAAACATGAGAACTTATTTTACCTTCTATCCTCCCGTGTTAATCATTTTGTCCACTGCTGTGATGAACACCCATGAAAAGCGATTTGGCTATTGATCTTAGTTCTTGACCTCCTCGATTCTGGGCTGCCATGAGGTGGTAGGCTATGCTGATGGGAGCCATGGTAGATATTACCACGCTCATGGAGGGCAGGAATCAGAGAAAAACAAGCCTTGGAGAAGCACAAGATACCCCAAGGGCCTTCCCCAGGAAAGGGCTTCTTGTAGCCAGGCCTCACTTGTTCAAGTTTTGGCACCTCCCAGAACAGTGCCATCAGTTGGGACCTTTCCTTTAGTATATGAGCCATCCGAAAGGACACTGAATACTAGAACCATGCTTTACTTTTATGCATTTCTGAAATTGTCCATAATAAAAATACCAGTGATGATATCTCTCTACTCGGAGCAAGTGAATCACGATTTTTTTTTTTTTGAGTCTGACTAAGACAAGTCTTATCACAGAGAATGCTTACCTTCCAACAAAGTCAGCATAAGGGCAAACAAAGCAGTGTGCAGGGGTCTAAGAGCACACAGCAGATACAATGACAGAAGTTTGCATATGGGACCAGAACCCTGGTACATCCTGTCCCCTGTGCCTAGTGTCCCCCTGCACAAATCCATCCAATTAGTTTTTAGGACTTCTTAGATTTAGAAGCATCCTTTCTCTCCTTTATAAAAAATATTTTTAAAGTTGATTTTTAAAGATTTATTTATTATATATAAGTACACTGTAGCTGTCTTCAGACACACCCAAAGAGGGCATCAGATCCCACATGGTGGTTGTGAGCCACCATGTGGTTGCTGGGATTTGAACTCAGGACCTCTGGAAGAGCAGTCAGTGCTCTTATAACCACTGAGCCATCTCTCCCGCACCCCCTCCCCACCATTTTAAAAGTGTATAGTTTCTGTCTACTACATGTATGCAGGACCAATGGAGAGCAGTGGAGGGCATTGGAACCTGTGGAACTGGAGTTACAGATGGTTGTTATCTACCATATGGGTGCAGAGAACTGAATCTTGGTCCTTTTTACAAGAGCAGCAAGGGTTCTAACTGCGGAACCAGCTCTCCAATCCTCTTCTGCTTTGATGGGAGATAAGGTCTCACTATGTAACCCAGGTTGACCTTGAACTCCCATGATCCTCCAGCCTCAGCCTCTCATACTGGTATTATAAGCACATGCCACCACTAGTGGTTCATAAATACCCTTTTTGCCTACTTAAGTTTGAGCTAGGTTTGTGACATCCAGCTTGGAAACAAGATAATCCTAACTAAAGGAACCCTAAATGCAATGACCACTATTATTCCAACCACCTGGAGCAACTAAATGTTATTATCATTGTCTTTGTCACCAACCTTACTTACATCATCACCAGGTCCGTCACCATCAATATCTCATGGGTCAGTATCAACTTACTACACAGTATATGAAAAGCATCAGATCTTTGTCTATTGCTGCTGATCAGAGATGCGTGAGACAGAGCTCTAGCTCTGAGCGTACTCCCGACCCACGTGGAGGGACCAGGTGTACCAGCCATCTATCCACCATCTATAGAGATACTCGTTTAGGTGGCTGAGGGAGGTCCCAACACGCTAGCCAAGTACTAGACTAAGCAGGGACACATCCAGTTCACCTGATAGAGATGAGAGGAAGTAGTTTAGGAGCCAGGCCTTGGAATATGATCAACCTATGTGAGAAGCCACCACAATGACTGTAAGTTCTTCCTCTGGAGTCAAAAACACTTGATTCAAATCTTGGCTCTGCAATAAACTAGTTTTGTAAATTTGAGGATGTTATTTAACTTGTCTCTACCTCAATTTCCTCATCTGAAAAATGGGATGATAATCTCCTAGTTCATAAAACTGAGGGTTATAGAGTGTGAAGAACAATGCCTGGCACCCAGTAAACACTAATTGTGTGTTATTATTCAGAAAAGTCAGTATGTTCTGGAGAAAAACAGCCTCCACAAAGGTGCAGAATGGAAATGTACAAAGGTTATTTAGAGACCAGCAAGTAGACTTAAGGAACTGGCACAGAGGGAGCAGCTAGCAAGAGCAATACCCATAGCCTACAAAAGATCAGAGGCAGGGAAATGGCTTTGCAAATGTGTGTGTGTGTGTGTGTGTGTGTGTGTGTATGTGTGTGTGTACATGTGTAGATGCATGCACATGTATGTACATGTGTGATTGTGTTCATGCATGTTTGAGACAGGGTCTTACTATGTAGTGTGGCTAGCTAGAAGTTGCTATGTAGACATTCTGGCTACAACTCACAGAGACTGCCTTGCTTCAACCTACTGAGGGCTGGAATGAAAAGCTTCCCCCATCATGCCCAGCTCCATTCTCTCTTAAGACAAGATTTGAATCAAGTGCTTTTGACTCTAGAGGCAGAACTTGCAGTCATCATCATGGTGGCTTCTCATGTAGGGTGATCACATTCCAAGGCCCAGCTCCTATTCCCCTTCCTCTCATCTCTAACCATCAGATGAGCACACAGGAAAGCATCCATATAAGGAATTTCCTGGAGGATAAGCAGGCAGCATCCTCATGTTGGACACTCAAAGCCTGTCTTTACAGAACTCCCAAGAAGAGCTGCTCTGAGCTATTCCTTTGATGTCAGGACCCAGGCAAAGGCTTCTGGGAGGACACATGGGACAAACTCAAGGATGTAGAACTTACTGCTCTTTGACAGCCATGTTGGGTGGTAGAGAGGTGAGCCCGTTGCCCGTGAGCAGCAGCACACGGAGATGTGGCAGAATCCCCAGATCGCAGATGGCCTCCTCAGTCAGGCTGTTGAAGGAAAGGTCCAAGAACTGCCATGCAAAACAAGAGATGGGATAATAGAAGCAATGTATGACAACGATGCCCAAATGTGGGCGGGGAGCCGGCTCTGCTCCTTTCCCTCCTCACTTCCAGGTACCCATCATTCACAGGATAGAGTGTCTTGGGTTTGACCCTCAGCCTGTTGGAGTCAGGCTCAGTCCTCTTTGTCTTGGCTGCCACTGCACATCTTTTCAGCAGACTCCTCCCCTCTCCCTGCTTGTCCTGCCAGTCACCCTTAGAATGTTTCTACTAGAAAAATGGCCCTCTCTTAGCACTGGAATCCCAGCCATCTCAAAGCTGCCTCCCTAGAAAATATTCCTCAAATCTTGGCCAGGTGGGCTACCTCCCTCCCCTGACTTTATCTGCTTTATTTAAACTGTCCTAGGATATTTGTCCCAGTCTGCAGGGTCTTGAGACAGCTGGAGATGTATAAGAAAGAGGTGTGCCATGTATTTTGTCTGGCACACAGTGGAGGATTGGCCCTTCGAGGTCAGGAACCGTATCACTGCAGCATGGTAGCCGGATAACTGAGCACAGGCCCTGGCGCCAAGCAGATACACATGAAAGTGAACTTAAATGAACTTGCTTAAAAAAGCAATGAGCCCAAATGGCCACTGCCCTCCTCTGCTGCTTCTGCTTCTTCTTCCCCCTCCTCTTCCTCCTCCTTTCTTCACCACCACTCTCATCACCACCACCACCATCTCTGCATCCATTACCCCCACACTGAAGGCTTATTTTGTTCTTGTCCTCTGGTAAGCCCCAGTTTTCTTTGGCTGCAAACTGTCTATGTCTATCTGCTAAGAAGAGATGCTGCTGGACTCTCAGCCTTCATCAGAGAAACTTCTTTTATAGTGGAGGTGGTTAGTTAACACAGAGACTCACAACTGGTCCAAGTGCAGAGAATAAGTGACAGTGTAGTGCTTGGTTCTAAATGGAACACTCATGTTCCCTCCTCCAAGGCTAGGGCCATCACGGAAGAGGGGGTAGAAAGATTTTAAGAAACAAAGGCTGGGGAAGAATGTGGTGAAGCTGTCTTCTGGAGATGCCATGGATGGTGCACTCATGACATCACTGTAGTCATGGCTACCCGAACAGGACTGGGCTCATCAACCTCTCATCAGGGAAGAAGGAAAGGCATGTGGGGCCCACCTGTCTCTGAAGGATCACTGGTAGCTATAGCAGCAGAGGCAGGGTGTCTGTGTGTTTTCAGTGGTGGTGTTGTCCATTTTCTGGTAAATAACCTCCCACCTATGCTCATGCAGGCAGCCCAGAGGGTCTCCCACACAAAGCAGGAAGGGATCTTGGGAAGAAGGGTTTTGGCAGGAAAGGAAAGGGGTGGAAACAGGGCACTAGGAGTGGAAAGGATTAAAGTTCATTATATACATACATGAAACAGTCAAAAGATAAGTAAAATTTAAAACAAAGAAGCAATATTTCTGGGATAGATGTCCAGACACACACAAGCCACAAAGGCAGTAACATCGAGGCAGGTTTCACAGAGAGGCAGCGTGTGTGCCATCCCCAGACCAAACTGTTAAAGGCAAAGAGAACCGAAGTGAGAGGGGCATGAGTCAGGAGGTAGCTGCCATGTTCTGAGAGCCCCAAAGGGTCTGGGTATCAGGGAAGCTTGTGGCAGAGGAGAGGTTTGTTAAGACTGGCCAGGATGTGAAAGGTTCCAAGCACCAGGATGAAAGACGGGGCTTGAGGTGCACAGAACAGAGCCATCTCACTTGGCTGGAGCAAGGAGAGGAGCAAGGCCTGGGAAAAGCACAGGCAAACATGGGGAATCCTTGTCTCTCATGGTTGTGTGTGGACTGCCAAGACCTAGATTTTTGCCCCCTTTGTGTCTCTCATGTTCCCTCCAACCTATTCCTCAGACAGCAGCCAGAACATGTTTTCTAAATTATGGCCTCGACCACAGCATACTCCAATCTCAAACTCGGTGATTCCTATCGCATAAGATAGGTTTAACTCCATAGCAAGGTGTCTAAGGCATCCCAAGGTCTGTTCTAATTCACTTCTTCAGGCTCATACAGCTCTACAAATGCTCAGTTCTCACTCTCCACCCAACCACACCGAACAGATTCAGCGGTATTCAAGCTCAGGAGTTGGTGAACTAAGGTCAACAAGCCAAATCCAGCCTGATGCTCCTTTGTGGCTAGTGAGAAAAGAATGATCCTTATACTTCAAAAAATAAAAATATGAGGCCGGGATATGTAGTATGTGTCTTTAATCCCAGCACTCAGGAGGCAGAGGCAGCTGGATCTCAGTGAGTTTGAGGCCAGCCTGATCTACAGAATGAGTTTCAGGACAGCCAGGGATGCACAGAGAAACCCTGTTTCAAAAAATAAATAAAAAAGGAATAATGTGCCCAGGTTGGCAATGAGGAGTTCACATTTCAACATCTTGTTTGCCTCCTGTCAGGAGCCATCTAGGAGAGCCTAAGGCGAGTAGGTGACTTTCCTGGGAGTGCCCATCTTTTTTTTTTTTTCATGGCTTACAGTGGGCGAGGTCTGAGAGGCAAGGTCCCAAAAGACTTCATCTCAAGATTGCGTCTTGCAGCTGATATGCCTTTCCTGTAACTTTACATAGCCTATTGAGCAGGTTTCCTGCAGATCTACATAAAGATGAATTTCATGAATTAATGTTGTTTAGATGAGTTAATGATTTTATAGAATTCCTCACTTGATTCAAATAATTTTAGGAAGAAACATTTTAGGGATGGATTTAGTTGTTTTGCCAGAAAGATATAATAAAGTTAAAATCAAGAACTGAATGTGCCCAAGAACAAAATACTTATAGGAGGAAATACAGGGACAAAGAGTGGAGTGGGGACTGAAAAGGTCATCCAGAGACTGCCCACCTGGGTATCCATCCCATATGCAGCCACCAAACCCAGTCACTATTGCTGATGCTAAGAAGTGCTTGCTGACAGGAGCCTAATATGGATGTCTCCTGAGAGGCTCTGCCAGAGCCTTACTGATACAGATGAGGATGCTTGCAGCTAACCATTGGACTGAGCAGGGGGCCCCAGTGGAGGAGTTAGAGAAAGGACTGAAGGAGTTGAAGGGGTTTGCAACCTCATAGGAAGAACAACAATATCAGCCAACCAGACACCCCACCCACCCACCTAGAGCTCTAAAGAACTAAACCACCAACCAAAGAGTACACAAGAAGGGACCCATGGCTACAGCCACATATGTAGCAGAGGATGGCATTGTCTGGCATCAATAGGAGGAGAAGCCCTTGGTCCTGTGAAGGCTTGTTTCCCCAGTATAGGGGAATGCCAGGACATTGAGGTGGGAGTGGGTGGATGGGAGTGGGAGCACCTTCACATAAGCAAGGGGAGGAGGGATGAGAGGGGATGTGAGAGGAGAGAAAGGGGAACATTTGAAATGTAAATACATGAAATATCCAAGAAAAAATAAACAAAAAAATGAAAAAAGCATCAGTAGAATGTGCCCATTCTTCATAGAATAGTTACATAATAAAGAATACAATGAACCTTCATAAGTACATTATAAAGAGAAATAGGCTTGGGGCAAATTTGTGATCAAGGAAAAATTCATTCTAGGTCAGGTCCAAGGATGATGCTACAGGTATGGACCACGATAAAGCAAGGCTATATGAAACTGTTGCTTTGAACTTATAATGAGCTTAAAGAATGAAACACTATTTTGAATTTATATTAATATCATTCTGTAACTCCCCTTTTGTGTAACATTTTATCCATAAGGTACTTTTCTAAGAACTTTTGTCTATAAAAAGGTCAGAGAAAAGAAAGAAAGTGTAGCTTGGGGGAGCTCAGCCCCATCCATCCCACCAGATATATATGCCTGTTTGTTTATACATACATGTGTAGGTGTATGTGTATGTACATAAGCATGAATAAACATTGTAGACTTGATTGACACAGGTGGTTAGGCTTGTCTAGTGTGTGTGTGTGTGTGTGTGTGTGTGTGTGTGTGTGTGTGTGTGTGTGCATATTTGCCCATGTAAAGGACTTTAATTCTTTTCCTCTCTGGTTCACGAAGAGTTCTAAACCTCTTGCCTGGCCATTGAGAGGTCCTTAGCCAGAGAGGAAAGAACCAGCACTTATCAGCACAAATAGTAAGAAAGTTAGAGTATGAGACCTATTGTGCTTATTAAAGCACAAATAATAAAATTATAAGGCCAGGGATTATCTGTCTTTAGCCTTTTTCGGACACTGCGTCCTACCTAGTACCATTCCCCTAAAGGTCGGGGCAGGCCCACGGCAGACTCCATACTGTCTGCAGTTCTTTCCTCTCACAGAAGGATGACTACTTATGACAGCCCCAACTACTAGTGAGCACATGACTCAAAGAGTAACATACTTAGTTTCATGTTTCTTACACACACACACACACACACACACACACACACACACACACACACACACACACATCTGTGAATCCTTATTCTAGCTACTTTGGCTAGGTCCAAATTAATGCTGGATCCAAATTTGCTTTCCATGAGGGGTAGCTCAAAGAAATAAAAATTGTAGAATCATAGGTTGCAGAATGTTACAGCCACCCCAGATTTTACAAAGGGAGAAACTTTATCCTCAAGGGCACGTTATTTGGACAAGGTAAAGGGTCAGCAGGACCAGGGTGAGAAAGAATGCCTTCTGGCTGCTGGGGCTGGGGTCCTGCTGGACGGTTTTCAGATTTGTAAACCCAAAATCAAATCCCAGCAAAGTCAAGTATTCCAAAACTGACTCTGGAGGAATTCCACTCTGGGCCTCTCCCCTGGGGGCAGGCTCTCTGACAGACAAGGACAGAAGATTACTAGCCTGGCTGCTGTATCTGGCTGAGTCACATTGAGTTTTATTACACATCAAAGTACTCATTACTGTGAGATGCAAATTCAGGATGTTTGACATGTTTATCTTTTACCCTAGGGAGACCCTGCAAATCACAGAGAGACAAGAACAAACGACTAGTCCAGAGATTTCCTTTCCTCATTTATATTCTGCATCCTAAAACGAGTCTGTTTTCTTTATAGACAAATTCCTTTGGATAAGGCTGGGTCTGCAGGAGAATCTTCATCAGATGCAATCAAAGTATAAAGTGGGTCACATAAAAAATCAACCATGACTAACATTTGAACCCAAGCTAGTTACTTGTAGAGTCAAAGTGTGTGATCATAGCCCTCTGGTACCTGTGTTGTGTTTTGAGGAAAGAAGAAGGAGGAAGGAAGAAGGAGGAAGGAGGAAGGAGGAAGGAGGAAGGAGAATGACAAGGTTCAAGGCAAAATATACAACTCTTGGTTCAGACTGTTCTCTGAAAAAGTCAAAGAACAATGGAAGTCTATAGGAGAGCCCTGGACCCAGAGGTTGGGGAAATGCTCTCTGGATCTCTCATGTCTAGGATCTACTTCCCACTGTCAACACCAAATTATAGTACAGAAAGATGCTTTAACACAGCTCCAAGCTGCATCAGTCACTTCCATTGGGTTTTATTGGTCTTTGAGAGTTTGCCTACTGAATAGTAAGTCTGAGGACCAACTCATGTCCCAAGTCAGAGCAAACTGCTGTCATCTTCGATGTGACTTGAAAAGTCACATGGAGAGAAGTCAGTTTTGCATTCAGCACGGGATGTTTTCAGAGTGTGAGGACATACCCACCATCTTGGGATGATATCCATTTCAGTATGTTAAAAGTGTTTGCAAACATAAAATATATAAAGGCATAACACAAATGGCATATACAGGCCATCAACTCTTTGAAAAGGTCAGTTTCCCTAAAACAAGTTAAGGGAGGCGCATATGAAGCATGGCTGGCCTTTGATGCTTGCAGATTTAAGCTAACAGCACGTAGACATGTTGCTAAGGCGTGAATGGAGATGCTTTACTATATGGTCAGCACACAGGGAAGGGCACACTACTCGGGGAGACAGGGAGCCTGGCCAGGGGGCTGGGTCCCACTTCTGGCACTATTCTCCAACACATGTGTGCAGTGATTCTCAGGTAGTGGCAAAACCTTCACTCCCTTGTAAAAAAAAAATTGTGGCCCTTGAGCCCTTATCAAAGTCAGAAGAGGAAACAAGTATGCGGCTGTGCAAAGCAGACTTTCTGTACTTTCTATCCCACAGTTCTGAGAACAGCTAGGGATGTGCATGGGATGAGCCCGTGCCTCGAGTGTGCTGTTGAATCAGGAGCCCTGTTTGCCCGTCCTCATCTCTGGGTCAAGGGACCAGATGTACAGCCTTACTCCCCCAGTCCACTGGGACCAACCTCACTTACTGAGGTCACGGTATATCTTTGGTATCGGTCCACAAAGTCTCTAGCTCACTGTACCTAGCTCTTAACCTGGGTCCACAGCTCTTCAAACACGTAAGGAGATGTATCTCCTATGAAACTCTTCCTTCTACGATAATCCATTTAAACTCACTTTTCTATTCTTCTGAACTTGAATGGCCCTTGGCACTTATATTCCAGGGTCAGACAGCTTGGCCATAGTTATCTGTCTGCCATCAGTACTACTTACACTATTACCACCATCACCATCATCATCACCACCACCACCACCACCACCACCACCACCACCACCACCACCACCATCATCACATCATATCACCACCACCCTCTCTAGAGGCCAGTGCCATGAAGCATGAACCTAGCAGTGAAAGCCCAAAGAAGCTTTCCCCAAAGTCACAATGTGTCATTATCCCTACACTCATTCCTGACAAGGGAACAGGTAGGATCAAAAACTTCCTACCTCCAACTTACTTCCAATGTCTTGAAGTCTCCATATTTCACATAGACCATCTTGATGCCATTGAACGCAAGCTCCAACTCCTTTAGGGTTGGAAATGTGTGAAAGACATCTACATGGGAACAGAAAGAGAATCTTGAGCTTGAAAATGCTTAAAGAGAAGGATACTAATAATGACCATTCACTGAGCTTCCAGCCGTGGAAGATGCTTTATATCTCAGACCTCAGATCTCTAACCATAAGGCTGGAGACATGGCTTGGGGTTAAGAGAATTTACTGCTCTTGTAGAAGACCAGAGTTTAGTTCCCAGCATCCATATTGGGTGGCTTCCCACTGCCATTACTCCAGCTCTAGGGGTTCCAATGACCTCTCCTGGCCCCAAGGGATCCTGCATTCATGCATACACGCACACGCACATGCACACACTGCATATACACACACAACAGAAAATGGTCTTTTAGAAAGATTTAAATCTCTGCCACTCTCACTGATAGGAACTGTGACGTCCATTCTATGGTTGAGGAAATGGCAGCTCAGGCAGGGTAAATGACTGGTTAGAAATAAGGTTGCTTAGCAGCGGGAAAACTAAGGATTGAATGTAAGTCTGTTCAGATGCAAGGCCTGCCCATTGAAAAATGACCTCTGTTCTTTCTTTTTTCTTTCCAGTCCAGGACCAACCTGAGGGTCTTGTGCATGCTAGGCAAACTCTATCCCACTGAGCCACACTCCTAGATAACCTCTATTATTTATGATTAGAGATGCTAACACGGCCACCCCAAATAGTCAAACATCACTGGGAAAAATGTTCCTTTAATTCCAACATTTAGTGTCAACTGTTTAAAATTTCATATATATATATATATATATATAATATTTTTCTCATGTATGTATTGAAATACAGTCTTCCTCTTATAAAAACGGAACACATGCTGTACTGTGGCTTTTCTCCTTTAATGGTATGACTTGAAAATTATTCCATGTTAAATTTGTCCAAAATCTTAGTTACCTTTCTAGTATACACATGCACTAGCTTGTCCTGTTGGTAGCATTTAACCTATGTGGGAAGGAGGCAATCAAACACTCCCTCTTGCATGAAAACTGGATCTTAGATTCACTTTCTAAGCCTGTTTCCCTGGTAACCTGAAGCATATGCTATGGCAACTGTGTTACTAGGCAACTATTGCTTGTGGTAAAAATGATTGCAGAGGTAAATTGTGTCTGGACCAGGAGAAAGTATAAATTATAAATACCGGAAGAAGGGGACACTTCTCTTTAAGTGGTGACTCCTATCATCAGACATGTCCTTCATGGGAATGCTGTAATACAGACCTACAGAACGGCACCTTGGTTCCTGTGTTGAGATTTCCTGGCAAGGGCAATTCTTACATTTACTCAATGAGAGTTTCTGTCCACCACCCAGGGTGACTTCTTAGCCAGCGGGCAGCCCTGCAAGACAGCCACCCATGGGGGCTCCACCGTAGGACTCCTGAAGCTGTACAATGGGGGTATAGTGTACAATCACTTAGAACCCTCTAAGTGAACCTGGTGTACTATGTAGCCTACAAAAGTTTGTGTGTCAGGATGCTCAGTGAAGGCTAGCAAGAGACTGACTGGGGAAATTCCCCGTGTAAGACTCTCTCTGTAGAATATATTCCTAGAAATGGAATTACTAAAGGCAGTGACTACCTAAACTTTTAAAGGCCGGCCGGTCTGTCTGTCTGTCTGTCTATCTATCTATCTATCTATCTATCTATCTATCTATCTATCTATCTATCTATCTATCTATCTATCTGTATGTGTTCCTGTGTGGTGTTGTGTGCAGTGAGTATGTGCAGAAGCCCATGGAGGCTAGAAGACATTACTGGATCCCCTGGAACTGGAGTTGTAGGTGGCTGTGAGTGGCCCCCATGGGTGCTAGAAATTGAACCTGGGTCCTTTGCAAAGGCAGCAAATGTTCTTAGCAGCTGATCCAGATCTCCAGCCCTGTCTTAAATTTTAAGAGACTACCAAATTTCCTCCAAGGAGTCATACTGCTTTCTTATATTTGACTTTCACTGAGAGTCTACACTGCCTCCCCAGGGCTGGTTGTGGTTAGTGTTTTTCATACTTGCCAATATTTGAAGGACATAAAACTGTATCCTGGTGCTGTTTTCTTCCTTAGTGAGGCTGGTCATCTATTCACAGGCCTTTTGGCCTGCTTATACCAAGGCATCTCCTAGCAGACTACTCTTTCTTCTAAGGCAGGGACCTCATTAGATGCTTTGATAGAAGCTCCCCTCTCACTGAGACAAACTAGAACTGTCTCTGAGTATTCCCTTGATTCCTCCCTTTCCTTATATCCTTACAGGTTGCCAAGCCCCAGGATGCCCACCTCTTCCAGATCATTCTCTCAATCCCCTTCACTCCTCCATCCCAAGCTTCATCTCCCTCCATGGAAAACCCCTCCTCACTGAGCTTCCCTGGTTAAAAGCCTTCTATGCCTCTTCTGTCTGGAGGACAACTTTCAAAGCTCTGGATGATCAAGTCCCTGCCAATGTGTCTAGCCTCAGTTTTTTCTCCTCCTGTATGCCTTGTACACAATCATACTGACAAGGCAGTACCATTCCACAGATGCCCCTCAACCCAAAGCACCTTTCCCAACTCCTGAGTGTGTGTGTGTGTGTGTGTGTGTGTGTGTGTGTGTGTGTGTGTGTGTGTGGTGAGTACATGCAGGTGTCAGAGGACAGTTTGTCAGGAGATGGTTCCTTCCCTCCTGGGAGTCTCGGGGATCAAATGCAGGCCACCAAACTTGGCAGTAGGTGCTTGAACCTACTTGATTGGCCATCTTGCTGGCCCAGTGTATTTATTTTTTGATCATGTCTTAGGTGCTCTCTCCTAGAGTTCCTGACTCACTGGACTGGGTTAAAGTCGCTCTGATATGCTTGCCTGGTGTCTCCTGATCTCCCTGCTTCTATGTACCCTGGTTTTAGTCTGAATCTGAGCCCATTCTAATCCAGTGCGCTTCCACACAGTCCTGGCACCAGCAGGGGTCACTGTAGGTTTGCTGAATTACTAAGGCCTTTTCTCTCACTGGAGAGTGCAAGGTGGCCTGCCCAGGCTGAAGAGGATTGTCTGTGTATGTGGAGAGGAGCTTCGGCTGAGGGAAACCCTTGCTGAGTGACAGCACCGCTCCAGAGTTGAGATCTGTGATCTCTCCAGAGCCATTTCCTGGCCATGAGAGGCCAATCCTAGGTGGATAGACAGACAAATCCTAATGTAAGTGCTCTGCAGGCTAGGAGGACAGTTTCTGAGAAGAGAAAGCTTACCTAGAGGCAGCAGGTTTTCAGAGGCATTGATATAAATCACAGACGTAAAGTGTTTGAAGTCCTTTTCCTTTGCCTGTCAGAAAGCATTCCAGAGAAACACAGGATTAGTTCCCTTGCCTGGGAGCCTCGCAGAAACACCAGAGCACCTGCCCAGAGGACAAATGCCTAAAAGGGACTAAGAAACATTCTTAGTGCAAGAGCAGACACGTGGGGAGGGCTGTGGGGACTTTTCTGTTTTCTTCTACCCTGAAATACTTCAAATGTATCAAAAAGCAGAGAGAGTGATACTTTGAAGATGTGCACCTTGACCCAGTTTTAACAGACCTGAGTCTGAACTGTCTAAACTTGAAAGAAACTATTAGAAGACTTATGACCTCTACTACCACACCCTCAATGTTGTCTCCTCAAACCCCAGGCCTCATCTCTGTTCTGGGTTTTTATGTATGTAACACACACACCAACGTTTATACCCATCAATTATACATAGGGTTATTTACATGTTTTAAAACTTTATACTCATACTATGGTGTGAATGTGTCTCTTTATTTGAGAGTATGGCTTTGAGATTTATCTGAGATGTGTATAGCTCTTTGGAGATTAATATGTGTTGATACACATAGGTCCAATTCGTCCATTTGAATTCCTTGCTTGAGTATATGACAAGTTATCCTCTTCTGCTGTGTACACATCAAAACTTCCATTGTTATGAACAGAAGCTACAACCAATCTTGTAACATTCTTTCCCATCATAAGAGTTTCTGTACCCCTACCATACAACTGGTTAGCTTATGTGGTGGGAATTCCACACAAGGAACTAGACTCTACCAAACTCCCTGGCCAATTCTCACCATGTTCTATGGCCTAGTCTCAAGAACAGATTCTTTTTTTTTTTTTTTCTTTTTTTTCAGAGCTGGGGACCGAACCCAGGGCCTTGCGCTTGCTAGGTAAGCACTCTAACCACTGAGCTAAATCCCCAGCCCCCCAAGAACAGATTCTTAAGGTGAATTTTTCTAGTTCACAGAATACCAAATTTATAGCAAAGTTTGTGTATGAATATTTTTCCGCCCTTGTCTGCCCACCTCTTCTCCCTTTTTCTAGGCAAGCGCTTTTTTTTTCTTTTTTCTATTTTTCGGAGCTGGGGACCGAACCCAGGGCCTTGCGTCCGCTAGGCAAGCGCTCTACCACTGAGCCAAATCCCCAACCCTTCCCTTTTTCTACGTAATTAATTTCTAGTTCCCGGTACCGTGGAAGTGCCACACACAAACCAAAGCATCCAGGTCCCCTGACATCAGGCTCCATCACGCCTTTGATGCTGGCCTCACCTTGGAGAACTTCATGCCACTCACGTTGATAGTGCAAAGTTCTGATGGCTTTCTGGCAGAGTGGTGCTTGAGCTGGAACAGAGGACACAGAGTTGGTCCCCAAGGTCCTAACAGAATTTAATGAGTTGAGTTCAGCAGAATGACTTCTGCTGAGCGTTCTCTCCCTGGGTACTCTCATAGATTTGCCATTTGTTTGCCTGCACACTCGTTCACTCATCCATTCGTTCGCCAAGTATAAACTAAGCACAACCTAGGGCATGGACTGTACTGACTATATTAACAAACTTCTGTTTAACCCTAATTGAACGCCCCTTTAATGTAAGTAGCGTTTCTTAATACCTATTATTGTGTTAAAGGGGTTAGCTCTTTCTTCCAGTATTACTTTAAAGAGTTTAGTTCCCCCTTTTAATGAGATTAAGAGATGAAAGGCCATATAGCTAGAACATGATGGATCTATGATTTGGATTCAATCTGTACTCATTAAACTATGCATTTTTTGCCTGCCATATGTCACTGTACATAATGAAAAAGTTAGGATCAGATATCAGCTTCAGAATATCTCCTAGTTTAGTGCTGCAGAATTCCTCCTTGTCCCACCCATCCTGGTCTATCCCATAAGATGCCTACTATGAAGAGACTTTAAACAGGCTCAGGGAAGACAGTGGGGAAGCAGCAGATGCCTTCCAAACTTCCTCAGAGTGACCACTGAGTGGGAAGGCAAATAACAAGTACTTAGAAATGTAATGATTGTTTTAAAGGAAAAATGCAAGATTCGGTGGGCTATGGAAACAGGAGGCCCCAACCTCAGTCTTATAGGGAGGAAACATTTCCTTGAGGATGTGGTTTTCCAGCTGAGAGAGAAGCTATAGGAGATGATCCTATGAAGTGGGCAGAAAGTGTGAAGGTGTTTTTAGAGCGGGAGTTGAGACCATGTGGATCCACACTTGCTCTGGACAAGGGAGTGGATTAAGTAGGGACTGACACCAGTTTCATGAAGATCAGCATGTCTGACCTACTTAGAAAGGATAAGAAGACAGAAGAGAATAGTGTGCCAGGTGTTGTTAATGACCTTTTCAATAATCACTCATCTACATCGCCTCTGTTAGAGGCCACTAAGGTCATTGACCATCTGTAAAGGCGAGCCTCAGTGCAGCCCCAAGGACAAGTCTTAAGCCATCCCACCATCGCAGCCAACTGTTAAGGCCTCACCCCTCCACCCAACAGTTGGTCAGGCCAATGCAATGTTGGCTGCTGAGAGTCGGGGTGGGTGACCAGCTTAAAGATGCCTTCTATTCTAAAGACAGGCATGGTCCAATGGCGGCCTCTTCTCTACCTCTGGATGTTGTCTTCTTTCTCTGTGTATGTGATGACCAGAGCTGCTGCCATTTTGGAATGATGAAGGGAGTCAGCCCAAGAAAACAAGAAAGCATGCTGAGAATGATGGAGCAGAAAGATGGAAGGCGGCTGAGCTTAGGGGAATGGCCTTTACAGAATAGATCCCAAGCAATGCCTCAGACTTCCGGGTGACAGAGAAGCAGTCTAGATTTAGTGTGCTGCTGTTGTTGCTGTTGTTGGCAGCGGCAGCAGCAGTACGTGAGGATGTGTGCACACATGCACAAACCCTGCCATACATGTGAAGGTTAGGGCACAGTTTTTGGGAGTTGGTTCTCTCCTTCCACCTTTCCTCCTGGGGATCAAACTCAGTTGTTAGGCCTTGAAGAGCGAGAGCTTTTACCCACTGAGCCATCTCCGTGATCCTAAAGAAAAGCATTCTAATTGGTTTGAACTAGTTGAGAGCTACGTGGTTAGCCCAGTAAGAGACAAAGGAGGCCTGGTTCAGTGTTGAAGCAGAAGACATGAAGGGAAGTAGGCTCCATGACTGTTTAATAGAAGTTCCAGGACTTGGTAGAGTGGGAATGTGGAGAGAGGGGAAGAGGCAAGTATTAACTAAAACTCCTGGTTACTAGCTTGGTGACTGGCTAGTTAGTGCCTACCCAGAGGTAACGTTACCCAAAATAATGTATTTGGTGATGTGGGGTTAATGGGATATGTGCGGCAGTGTAATCTGAGGTGCCAGTGAATTGAGAGGCAGCAAAGAGATCCCGTTGCTCTGAAAAGCATTCTCATTGTTCCCTCCACCCAAAGCAGCAATGCAGGTAACAAACCATGCTGGTTAATATGGGAACTCACATGGACAGTCCCCCATCCCACACTCAAGTGCTGGACATACTAGGATGCAAAAACAGGGACCTCCAAACACTTCATTTATAATTTTAAAAGTTAACTTTTTGTATACATCTGGGCATTTGCCTGTATATACATCTCTGTATCACTTGTGTGGTGGTTTGAATATGCTTGGCCCATAGGGAGTGGCACTATTAGGTGAGGCCTAATTATTGGAGGAAGTGTGTCACTGTTGTGGTGGGCTTTGAGACCCTCCTCCTAGCTGCCTTGAAGTCAGTCTTCTGTTTGCCTTCGGAACAAGATGTAGAACTCAGCTCCTCCAGTACCACGCCGGTCTGGATGCTACCAGGCTTCCATCTGCCATGCTTTCCGCCACGATGATAACGGAAGCAGTAAGCCAGTCCCAATTAAATGTTGTCTTTCTCTTGGTGTCTCTTTAAGGCGATGGAAACCCTAACTAAGGCATCTGCAGATGTTAGAAGAGGGTTTCAGATCCCCTGGAACTGGAGTTACAGATGTCCTGAACGGTGGGTGCTGGGAAGTGAAACTGAGTACTCTGGAAGAACAACTATTGTTCTCAAGCTCTGAGACATCTCTCCAGCCCTCAAGTCCCTCGTTTAAAATGGTGCAGTGTTTTTTGTTTTTAACCTTATGCATATCCTCCTATATACTTCCAATCATCTCTGGGTTATTGATAATACCCAATACATGTAATATATGTATAGTGCAATAATATGTAAACAGTTGTTATGCCATATGGTTTAGGGACTAGGAAGACAAGAGTGTGCACATGTGTAGTGCATACTTTTGCTTTGTTTTTCAAACATTTCAGTATGTGGTTGTTAGACTCTGTGGATGAGGAACAGTGGATATGCAGGGTTAGTTGTATTTGGGAATGAGGGGACAAAAGAACACTGTGGAGTGACGTGGTCTGTCCCACCTCAGTACTGCTGTTTTTGTCCTCTGAACTCCCAATGAGGAGAGGTCCTAACAGAGAGACAAATCCCACAGGCTCTGCAGGAAGCTTGTGCTGCTCAGTGAGGGAGGTGGGGCCAGGCTCAGTGAGGGGGTGGAGCCAGGCTCAGCGAGGGGGTGGGGCCAGGCTCAGTGAGGTGGGTGGGGCCAGGCACATTCTCTTGCAGCCTCTGATACACAAGTCTGGGGACTTACCAGCAGAATGTGGGAAGAGCCAGGCTGCCAGACCTCTTCTCAGGGAACAACGGGAGCCCATACTGCCCATTAGTATTAATTTACAAAATCCATCTTTCTTTGCAAAGCTACTGCAGCGTTGCATAGAACAGATGTGAAACTGCCTGGCTGGTCTCCAAACTACCATTCCAGGTCTCTACAGAGAGACTGCCTCAGGCCTAGAGTCCTCCTACTTCCAGACAGATGCTAACACCAAAGGACAAAGGCTGTGGGAAAGCAGGACCTCCCTGGTCTCACCAGCTCCTGGGGAAGTCACCATAGAGCAGAGCACAGCATGGCACACAGGAGTCTCTCACTTCTCCTCAGCACTGGCATAGGTTCCTCAGTTTACCTGTTATTTCTGAAACGCTCTTGCCTTTCCAACTGATATTGGATTTTTCACTTTGTAAAATGTTTTTTTCCTCTTAGAGCCAGGGTCTCACTAAGTAGGTTCACAGAGATCCATCATCTCTGCCTCCCAAGTACAGAAATTAAAGGTATGTGCCACCCTGTCTGGCCATGTTACATCATATAAAGGTACAGGTTTTGGAGTCCATAGATCAGGGTCCTGGTCTGGCTATTTACTGGCTGTATGGGGGGCCTCTTTTCCTTGTCTACCAGCGGGAACAATATAGTAAGGGTAGCAGGGCTGGGCCTGTCTCGCAGGGTGGACACAAAGGCTTCACATGTCAAAGGAACTCCCAGGGTTATTTCCTCAGCAGCCACAGTGGATTTGCCGCGTCACTCTCAGAGCTCCAAGTTGGGTAGGAGTAGTGGTCCCCGGCAAGACAAGTCCTTGCCCCTAGTCAGATGAATCAGGAGAATCTTCATATTCCTCCCTTCCCCTTCCCTTAGATAACACTCTTGCCCATTCAGGAAGGCCTTTGCTCTCACCAGAAAGGACCGGTCCAAGATATGTCCACCAATTTCTGCCTGGCTATCCCGCCGAGATATTTTCTTCAACCCAGTATCGAAAGAAACTTTCTTCTGGTTTTCCTGACCTTCGGTGGATGCCTTAGCCACACCTTTCTTCATGCTGCCTTTCCGAGCCACTAGCCAGTGTCCTCGGCCTGTGGGGAAGATTGGGACAGTGAGTAGGGCCGAACTCCTCCAAAGCCAAGGGTGTGAATACAGGATATTTATCTCTAAGGCCAAAACCCCAATAGCTCCTGAGTACTAACAACACCAAGCTCTCACTACCAGTGAAGTGTGTCTGTGCACATGACTCATTTAAGCAGCCACTGATTCAGTGAGGGATGTGCTATGAATGAAAGGGTTTAGGATGAAGAAAGTGGGACCGCTGCCCAGCTCCTTCCTTATCTCGCAAGGCTAATGTGCATTTAAGAAACGGAATCAGGTTCTTCCTGTTGTTTTATGTCCTCCTTCAATCCTGTCAGCACTGAGGACGATTCTCTCAGTACTAGCCACCCACCCACTCTACTGCTAGTCATCTCCTGGGTAAGAACTCTGTGACCTCAATTCCATACGCAGCAAAACATAGCATGACGCCCAGGGCTGTAACTCATTCGTCCAAGCGTTCGCCTAGCACACAGGCAAACCTCAGTTCACACCCCTACCCCCCCCCCCCACTATATAAAACTGGTTATAGTGGAGCATTTCAAGATTCAGAAAAAATGGAAATAGGATGACCCCGGGATCATCCTTGGCTACTCAGCAAGTTAGAGGCCAGCCTGGGTTACATGGAACTCTATCTTTAAAAGGAGAGAGAGAGAGAGAGAGAGAGAGAGAGAGAGAGAGAGAGAGAGAGAGAGACAGAGACAGAGACAGAGACAGAGAGAGAGAGAGAGAGAGAGAGAGAGAGAGAGAGAGAGAGAGAGAGAGATCATGATCTTCACAGTAAGTCCATTTAAAAATCATGACATTCGGGGTTGGGGATTTAGCTCAGTGGTAGAGCGTTTGCCTAGCAAGCGCAAGGCCTTGGGTTCGGTCCCCAGCTCCGAAAAAAAGAAAAGAAAAAAATCATGATGACATTCTATAATCTATTATCTTTCACATTAGCAATTAGTCTACCCTTGGCATCAACTGTAATCTTTATATTATTTATATTTTATTATTTATTTCCTCATTCGTTGTCCTCTGGAATAGAAACTCTTTAACAGCAAAGACCTTGTCTAACTAACTCATCTTCCTGTCCTAATGGCCTGCACAGAGCTTGCTACTGTGACTGCTGCTAAACAAATGATTTCGTGAACCCACGTTGTCATCTGCTTAGATGTTTGTGGACATCTACTTTGTACTGAGAGCTGGGGTCACAGCAATGTACATGACAGAAGCCCTGACCCCTAACAGTTCAATCATATCTGAGGTGGTGTGGAAGCCCAGAGAACCTACCAGCATGAGAGAGCTCTACTAAGCTGAAGGAATCCTATAGATGGAGATTGAAACCAAGGCGGTCTAGGCAGAAGGCAGAACAACAAATGCCCAGGCATATGAAGGCCAGGACGACACACAACAGAAGAACTGTGGGACCTAGGATGGGGCCATGGACTCTGGTGGGCAGCAACTCCTAACCCTGCCTCCAGGGCTTGGCCCCACACTCAACCACTGTTGCCAGTCTTGCCTGCTCTGGTCTCGTGAGGCATTTCCCACAACTGCTCTGGTACCCCACTAGCAAAGGCTGCCCCACCTGGGCATAGGTTTTGGTACTCTTTGACTCACTGCATCTCCTGAAGGTAACAGTCTGAGTTGATGTGAAAACACAAAGTGGTCAAGAGGAAAGGCCCAGATGTGCCAGGAGATCAATGAGAGGAAGCTGGAAAGGTCAGAAGAGGCAGCCCATGGAAAGTGCTCAAGACAGACAGAATACAGGAATGGTATAGCTCTTAGCAGATAGGAGGATCGAGGGGCATTGTTTGTTTTGTGTTTATAAGGGTTTTGTTTTTTTTTTTTTTGAGATAATTTTACCCTTCCAGAAAAATTTCAAAAACAGTACAAATTGCCACATAGCCTTCCCCCAGCTCCTCTAATATTCTTGCCTTTATTACAGCCACAGAATTACTGAACTGAGCAATTAGCATTGATGCAACATCAGCTACTGATGTCAGCCCTTCTCTGAAATCTGCCGGTTCCTAAGCAATGTCCTCCCCTTGTTCCAGAATCTAGGCTAGGATCTCACACCACATTCACACAGCATGACTCCTTAGTCTACTCCAAATGCAGATACTGTTCTCCATTCTGCTCTCTCCTTCTTCGGGCTCGACAGTTGTGAAGATACCCACCTGTGTGAACTTGTCTAATGCTTTCCCATGGTGAGACTGAGGCGCTGAACGTGGCAAGCACCACAAAAGCAAGCTGTGCCTTTCCCTGTGTGTTGTATCAGAGAGCTTGTTATGTGTTACTTCTGGGGGTGGTATCTTGTTCTTGAGACAGGCTCTCACTATACGGTCTAGGATGGCCTCAAAAGTCTCTTGCCCCAGCCTCCTGAGTGCTGGAGTTATAGGAGTGTACTATTATACAACACCCTGATGCTACAATGTTTGTTCTATGTGTGATGTGTGATGTGTGATGTGTGATGTGTGATGTGTGTGTGTGTGTGTGTGTGTGTGTGTGTGTGTGTGTGTGTATGATGTATGGGTGCACACAGTGCACAAATGTGTGCAGCTGTGCATGTGGAAGCCAGAGGAACATGGGAAGTGCCTCTGTCAATCTCTACCTTGTTCCCTTGAAACAGTTTCTTGTTGAACCAGAAGCTCATCACTTCAGCTATGCTGGCCAGTGAGCAAAACCCCAGAAATCTTTCTGTCTTTGTCCCAGTTCTGAGGTGACAGGCATATATGGCCATGCTCAGTTTTCACATCGTGACAGGGATGGGTCCTCTTGCTCGCTGCTGCAGGCTCTCTTCTCTACCAAGCCACCTCCACAGCCCTTCAGTGCTAATTTTGAACACTCATTCATTCAGAGTTGGGTCTTCCTGATTTCACTACTGAGAAGTTCCTGGTTTTTAACCTTTGTTACTAATAACTATAACTAGAAAGTTGTTTAAATGTCCCTTTCTCATACTTCTACCGGATTTTTTTCTACATCCCAAATTGCTGTTATGTCAGCCTCACTGGGTTATGATATGCAATTGGTGCTTTGATGGCATTTTGTACTTTTAATAGTATCTATGACGAGGTGATGTTAGTGAGTGAGGCACCTGATAACATAGGAGACTCTACCTCAGTCCGTCAGCTGAAAATTAAGGGGCAAAACATGAGATTTCCTAGAGGAAAAAGAAGTCCTGCTTCAAGACTGCCTCGGAGGAGGGGAGGCATGGGATGCACGTTTTTAATCCCAGCACTCCAGAGTCAGAGGCAGGTGGATCTCTGTGAGTTCAAGGTCAGCTTATCTACATAGCGAGTTCTAGGACAGTCAGGGCTACCTACAGATGCTCAGTAAAAAGAAAAACAAAAAAGGCAATGGGCTGGGATGTAGCTCAGTGGTAGAACATTTACCCAAATTGTGCAAAGCACGGATTTCATCCTCACCACCAGGAAACAAAACACACAAATATCTACTTCAGATTAACTCTCCCCAAGGGTCACCAAGGGCTGGCGCGCTCTCACACTCTCTCTCTCTCTCTCTCTCTCTCTCTCTCTCTCTCTCTCTCTCCCCCTCGTTTATCTATCATCTATCCATCCGTCCATCCATCCATCTACCTATCTTCTGTTCTCCTTATTTCTTTAAAGAATCCTGACATATTACCCAAAAGTGAGTTTTACTGTAAAAATATTACTGTGATATTTGAATAGTGGTTTTATATCCCTTCATGTCTTCCATATTCATTGATGAGAGTTTTACTGAAAGAAAAAGATGTTTCTTCTCTCCCACTTATTTACTGACTTGAATAAATGTTTATTTATATCATTATGGGCTCATGAATATTTATCCTACCATTATTTATTTCCCTATCTAGGCTATTTGTTTCCCAGACTTGTCTCTGTTGTCTGACTCCTGTGTCCTTTCAACCTGCCCTCAATGGTTTCCTGAGCACTTCTTTACTTTCTGGTACCACAAGAGGTTTAAAGCACAATCTGAATTCTTTTCTCCTTGCCTCGGAGAACATCTATTTTTTAGGGGGCTCTTACTCCTCTCATTGGAAAATTGTATTTAGAAACTAAGATCTGGGCAGCAAGTATATTCTTCGCTATGTCCGTTTCTCCCTGCTCTTAGTGAGCATGCACACCAGCACATGCAGATAGCACCTCCCTCCACTCTTTCTTCTCTGTCTCTTTCTTTTATGTTTGGAGAGTTTGAGGCGGGGAGGAAGGGAGGAAGGAAGAGAGAGAAAGGATAAAACCACACTGATTGTTTCCTCACAGATTCAAACAAGTAGGTGGCCAAGATTGACACAAACTGAGTCCCTTTGTGGAAGCAGGGAGAACAGGGCTGAGATGCAGCTCAGTGGTAAAACCCTGGTCTGTCACGTGTGAGGCCCTACAGTTGATCCCTAGTTACTAAACCCCAAACAAATTGGAGAATAGGCTAGAGAAGAGTCAACCAATAGCCTATGCATTCCATGGTCCCCCTTTCCAAGATTTTCTCTGTTTTCAGTTGCTAGTACTCAACTACGACCAAAAAAAATATTAAAAATGAGAAATCCCAGAAATAAAGAAGAATTTAAAACAAGATAATCTCTTGTGCACTGTGTGAAAGCCTTCACCTGTCAATAAAGGCCTGGCTGGCCAATGAGCTGAGGCAGGATTAGAGAGTGGGACATCTGGCAGAGACAGAGAAATTCTGGGATTGAGTGAGGTGTGGGAAGACTGCCCCCACCCCAACCCTGAGGAAGCTGGTTGCACAATAGTGAAGGAGCGGTAACTAGCCACGTGGCACGACTAAGACTAGTTCAAACGGGATACGTGAGTTACGAGGTAGTGGAAGTGAGTCAAAGTCCATGAGCCGAGCACTTATTCATATTAGATCTCAGAGTCAGTATTTTGGGGAACTTAAGTGCAAGTGGAAAGCCTGCAGTTATATAACTTATCATTTTACATACTGATATAATTATTCTACTTACTATCAGCTAACTAGAACAGTTTTAACTCTTTAAGTTAATCCCCTACTATTCCTAGTTTGTGAATTAAACCTTATCAGGTGTATATGTATGGAATGATGAATGATGGTGTGTGTGTGTGTGTGTGTGTGTGTGTGTGTGTACACATGTATAGTTTACACACATATGTGGTTTATATTACTCATTGACTAGTCAATCCCCCTACTGAAGGTAAGGGAATACTTAACAAGTCACAAAAACAAAGGTTAAAGAAGGTGGCCCTTTCTCTTGACTTACTCATCCAAAGCAGCAGAGAACTGACTTCTAGACAGTGCTCCATCTCTAAAGCTGTGCTCACTTTAAAAGTCCCTGCTGGGGGAAGGGGGTTAACTAGATGGAGATTGGAAACCTACAGAAGCATTAGCAACTTCATTCAGGAGTGGAACAGAGAGAAATGGGAAGAACGGTGCACAGCAGACTCGGGGGTCATAAGACGGTCCTCTGAAAACTGTGGGAGAAGGGTAGGGCTTCATGGATGGAAGACTCTGCCTAACTGGAAGGAAGACTGGAACACTCGGGGCAAATCCAGAAGCTTTGTGAAAACAGCATCCTGGGAAAGAAGCATAAATAAAGGAATGGGGTTGTGGCAGAGAGTAAGGGTCCATTAGGCTGCAATTGACATGGCGGGCCTCTATGGGGTCAGCAACGAGAGGCCACTGAACAGAAGCCATGGTGGTTAAACACACACTGCAGAAGGCCTACTGAGGCTGTTGCAAAAAGAGGGATAGGAGGGGATGGGCCTGAGTGGCAAGGAGAAAATGAGGAAAAATGGCGCAAGGCAGGGTGTAGGCAGCAACAGAGAAGTCACCTCACCTTCTTCCGGCAACCGAAGGAGACTTTTGGCTGGAAAGCAGTTGTTGAGGCAAGGTTTCCCATTATCCATTTTGTATATTCCTGAAGACACCATCTCCCTGAGGGATACAGGGCAGTGGGGAGTCAGAAGAGTAAAAAGGTGCAGGGGAACCCTTCACCCAGTGCCAATTATGAGCCTGACAAGACCACTGTGTCCTGAGCATCCTACATCTAAGGACCAAGAGGCTCTGCTTCAGAAATGGGGCTGCTATGAATAGAACAGGGAGGCGGGGCCTGGGATTTCCAATTCAAACCAGCCCTAACTCAGCAGAACACTAGATCAGGCTCAGACAGACCTGGTTTGAATCCTGGTTCTGTCTTGCCTTGCTGTGTGCTAAGCAAGTCCCTCTACTCCACTGAGTATCAAAGTCCTCATCTGTAAAGTGGGGGGTGGGGGAGACACAACAATCCTACCTTCACAGAGAAGTGAGCAGATCACATGTGAAGGGTAGTTGTCCTTGTTTTAACAGAGTTCAGAGAAATGGGGTTTACATTTTAGGAAAAGTGATGCACAAACAAAGTTTGGACTGGATAAATCCGGTTTGAGGGGTAAACTGAATTTACTGATGGCGAGAAGAATAAATGGTCCAGAAAGAAAAAGCCCCAGAAGTGAGGGCATTATAGTGCTCAAGACGAAGCTGCCAGTCTCAGGAAGGGGAAGGGACTCTTGGCCAGCAAGGCAGA
Organism: Rattus norvegicus; assembly: GCF_021556685.1. Lineage (NCBI taxonomy): Eukaryota > Metazoa > Chordata > Mammalia > Rodentia > Muridae > Rattus > Rattus norvegicus. Next base: position 166,775,491 of record NC_141534.1, on the reverse strand, counting down.
ACAGGACAGACAGTGCCTGCTCCTGAAAGGGTATTTGCTATGAGGGGTGGGCTGGGGGTGTGTGTGGCTGTGGTTTCAAACTCTAGGTGACTGGAAGATGAAGTCAACTTCTGAGTTTGGTAGAAGTCATGACCAGGGCTGTAGTTGAGAAGGGAGGCCTGACAGAATTGGTCCCAATGAATGAGACTGGCAATGGGTACCACAAACAGGGAGCACTGTATAAAGCCAGTGCGAGCTATGAGGGCCCACAGAACATAGGAACTAAACTAGCATAAAGAGAAAACAGCCGAGAGGAGGAGCCTGGGAAGCCAGGTAAGGTAAGAACACTCACACAAGCCATGAGGAAAGAACAGTCAGCTTCCAGGGAAGGGGAGAACTAAATCTGATGTTCAGAGGAGCAGGGAGAGGGAGGTAGAGTAAGGCAAGCAAGGTAACTGCAAGCAAGGCCTGGCTGTGAAAGAGAGGAGAGAGGCAAGCAGTAAGGCACAGTCAAGAGAAAGCAGGCAACAGGGCAGGGTTTCAGGGTGTGGGATGTGGGGAATGTCTGTGGATGCACTCCCTGGCTCCCAAAGGGAGCAAAAGCAACTAATGTGTTCACACTGGTTCCAGCCTTGGAGGGCAGTCACTACAGAGCATGGGCTAAATGCTGGTAAGATACTTATTGTGTGGCCCTCGGACACTTAAATTATTTAACATTTCACCACACTGCCTCAGTTTCTCCCTCTATGAAGTGAAGACAGTAAGTGGGCCCCTTCTGTGGGACTGTTTTGATGATCTAATGAGACAGTGCTTGGGGAGGGGTTGAGGAGAGTGAACAGCACCTGGCTAGCACACACTGATAGTCTTCTATGATGACTATCATTGACAGGATGGGAAAGGCTCGGCTATATACCTGTCACCAAGAGGACGGAGCAGATCTGAGGAGGAGAGGATGAGAAAGATGGGCAGCCTTAACCCCATCTGGGAGCAATCGGGGAAGGGTGGTTGGAGTCTAGGGGACGGGTTCCTCCATTGAGGAGAAAGAGGGACAGGGAAGGAAGGTTCCCTCCGGGACAGCTACAATAGGGAAGACATTTTGCATATCCTGACTGGTCCATTTCTCTACCACCTAAGGAATAAAAGAACACAAAGGAAATAACCTCTCACTTCCTGTTGGTTGTACATGTATGTACATACATGTATACAAACAGAAATGTGTGCCCATGTAGACAGACAGAAATTGGGAAGTAAGATGTGTTTCTGCCTCCAGGATTTGACTTGGGCTTTTCTTTTTTTTTTTTTAATCAAATTGTTACTGTCTTCAGAATAATTCCTCCAAGGAGCAGCTACCCCTAAACACAGTTGAATGTATCACCTGTCAGGAAACAGGAAGTTAAAGTGTCTTGCAGAGTTCAGGAACAATGGCAAAGAGCCTTGCCTGGCACGTGCAAAAGCTTGAGTTTAGTCCTAGGACCACAAAAAACCAAAGCCAAACCAAACCAAACCAAAGCCAAAGCCAAACCAAACCAAACCAAACCAAACCAAACCAAAAAGCCCCTCATATTTATCATCTGTATCTATCAGTCCTTATTTTTCTGGTGTCAGACCTTTCATAAACCAACATAAGTAGCTAAGTGTGGCAAATATAGGCCTTCACAGGAGTTGGGACAGCTATAGAAGAGAGTAGAGAAAGCTGGATGCCAGAGAGCGGAGGGAAGCAGAGGGTAGGTGTGTGAGTGTGTGCGCCTGCAGGAGCAGCTCCTATTCAGTCCTCCCCAGTTGCATGAGATGCCACACACACCCTGCCTCTCCATTTTGTTTTTTGTTTTTTTGCTTTTTGTATGGAATCTGATTATTTAAGCACGAGCAATTCATCTATCATTTTGGAACAATGTGCAGGCCAAACCAAGCAGCTCTGGGAAGATAGTTAACTCTGAGGCTGCTGATAGTTTCCTGTGATGAAAATCCTTTGACTTTCACAGGTCACAAAATTCAGTTCAAAAGCAAACAGACAAAAAAGTCGCCAACAAGCATTGGCTATTGCCTGGAAATGCACAGCAGGGAGGGGACTACCCTATGCGGCCTGGACACTGCCCTGGACCCCGAGCCTTTCTTCTTATCCTGTGCGTCTATTGGTCATTTGCTTAGCAAAATCTCTACTCACATTGGTCTAGCAGTCTATTCTTCTTCTCCACTGTCTTTGTTCATCCTCAGACTGTATTCAACCTAGACTGCCACCACACCCTTCTGACTTGATTTTCTCCGGAAAGCCAGAGGCCCTAGTTGATTTTTGTTTGTTTAGCTAAACAAACATTTTGCTTTTGCTTTGCTGGAGTGGGAACCCAGGGCCTCAGACAACACTGGGCAGGTGCTCTCCCCACTGAACCCAAGGCCACCATCCTGTTCTTGAAACCTCTTCTCTGAGGTCCTTGGTATCTCTACCCTGCCTTCCCAGCCTAGCCACTCCTGTCCATTCAGTCTATGAGGGTATATAGAAAATAGGGTTTCCAGCTTCGTCCTTTGTGCTTAGTATTGCTTCCACATAACATATCCTTTCTCACTCTGTCCACCTGGTTTGTCTCATCCATTACAATTCACTTGCGGGCAGGCCTCTCAGAGATCTAAGTCTCCTAAATTGTGAAACCTACAGACTTTTCCTTAACAGACTTTAGTTATCAAAAAAAAAAAAAAAAAAAGGGTTGGGGATTTAGCTCAGTGGTAGAGCGATTGCTTAGGAAGCGCAAGGCCCTGGGTTCGGTCCCCAGCTCCGAAAAAAAGAACCAAAAAAAAAAAAAAAAAATCTGCTTTGGGGCAGCTTCAGATAACGTAAGACTCTCCGAGCCCCTCTGGCTGAGGGAATGGAGTTCCGTGAAGACTGTGATGTGATATGCAGAGTGTAGGAAGAATTCATAAATGACAGGAGGGAAGCAGGGTGGAGGTGTCCTGGGGAGAGGTTTCCTTGGAGAGACAAACCTGAGGTGAGGCGGAAGGTAATGGGCAGTTCCTGAACAAGTTTGGCTCTAGTTTCTGCTACAAAGCCGCATGGCCTTGAACCAGTCACTTTACCTCTCTGAGCCTGTTTTCCCACAAAGAAAAAGAACCTAAAAATGCGGTGCCTCGGGGAGCTTCGGTGAGAACGAACTGAAGCCACGGATAAGGTGCGTGGAGAAAAGCCATCTTTCTACGCCCCGAGCACATGCCGCCCCTCTCAAAGCCTTCACTGGACTCCATAGTGAGAAACAGTTGTGCTTTGGCTGGACTCTGCTTATTCATTCACTACATAGTCCTCTCCTTTATGACTCAAGCACTTTCGACCTCATCAGACAGACGCCAACCATGCGATGCTCCCCCGAGGGACTAGGAGCTAACTCACTGCTTCTCTTCTCCCCGTGGGATCCAGCGCATAAGGAGCACTGAACGGAGTGAGCCTGACACGGTGGTACTCCTGGGACCAAAAGATGTGTATAAATCTGATCTCTCTAATGTCCCTCAAGGGAAAGGACAGTGTTAGGTACTTAATTGTCTGTTTATGCTAACAGCATCTAGCACGTAACAGATTCCAGAATAATCTGCTGGATGAATAAGTAAAGACTGGGCTCTCCTCTGGTCCAGTGAGCAGTCTGTGTATTCTGATCCCTGAGCTCCTCCCGCTAAGGGGTGGGAGGCTTTTCTCACGTGGTCCTCTGACACTCTGTACCTCTGGAGTCATATGTCCTACTGTCATATGACTGTCTTGCTGTCTTGCTCCCCTCACCAGCTTCCCACCTGTTTTAGGGGCTGTGATCACCTCATCTACATAAGCCCACTTCCTGATTAGTTTGTTTGTTTTTGTCAATGGACGAGAACTGGGGTTAGTGTCATCTAGGAAGTATAATATCAACTGAGAAAAACGTTTCTATCAGTCTGGCTTGTGGGCAAGCCTCCGTATATAGTTTTGATTAATGGCTGATGTGGGGAGCGCCCAGGTCTCAGTCGCAAGGCATCCTAGGTTATTGGAGAAGCAAGCTAAGTAAGCAGGCATTCCTCTGTGGTCTCTGCTTCAGTTCCTGCCCTGCTCAGTTCTGCTGTGGTTCCCCTGGTTGATAACTGTGATCAGAATTTGTGAGACAAGCAAACCCCTTTCTCCCTCAGTTTGTTTTTGTCAGTGTTTTTATCATAGCAGTAGAGCGCCAAACTAGAACAGCCTGATGCCTAACACAGAGCCTAGCATTCTCTAAAAAAGGGCAGGTGACCAGCTTCAAAATCAGATGGTTTGTTTTTCAGGAAACCTCTCTGGAGGTCAACCAATCTATCAGCAAGCCAGGGGATAGACAGCTAGCCAGGGGGTGCCTGTATAAATCACTAGAGATGGATGCTAGAGATGGCAGCTGCTAGAGAAGGCTCTGGCAATTCACCAGTATACTGGGGCCTAGTTGCCTGTCTATTTGGTACTTACCTGATCTTTGACTTCGGGAGTGATTCTTTGCCTTCCTTTTGCTTTTGCTTCTTTACCTGTCTCTTTACCTGTAAGAGAGATAACGTGGTTCTTTTTAGCCTGTTGTTAAGAACGCTTGAACCTTAGCGATTATACCATACGTTTTGGATAGATGGAGCCTTATGCTCCAAACTGTGTCTTGTATGAAGGTCAGGACGTGTGTAGTGGGGATAAGAGACTGAAAACAATTCCAAGAAAACGCTGGGACAGCTATGAAGAGAAAGGGGGCCGGGAATGTATGTAGTATGCTCAGGGCCCTGGTTTTCATCCTGGGGATCACACATGCACACACACCAAAGACACTGAAACAGACGTGGGCAGAGATTTATAAGAGCCACATTGTCGAAGAGTGGAGAGCAGCTGCACTGTCTAAGCATTCTACCAGAGGGACCAAGGGTAAAGGAAGGGGCCATCTACAGCATCTGTTTAATGAAATCCATTTCTGTGGAACAGAAGCAGAAGAAACAATGTCGAAGGACAAGGCCCAGCCTGGGAAAGATAAATGCTATGCACGGAACACAAAGAATACATCCAACTCAGGTATTACCCAGGACATAAATAACTACAGAAACCCCAACTCAGCATGAGGAACTGTAGATGGGAAGGTGTGGAGTACAACTAAAGGGCCCAGAAGGGGGCATAGCTCCTAGTTACACTTTTCTCGAATGTAGCCCCAATAGAAGCATGAACTTCTCTTTATGGCAGAAAATGAAAGTCCAAGGTCCAGATTTGAGTGTTACCTTCAGCTACCTCTGGACTCCATCTCAAACTTGAAAGCCAACCTCAAGCTGACTTTAGTACCTCCCAGCTCCAACACACGTGTACCTTTTGTCTATTTGCCCCTTTCCTACAACTGTGTGCCTGCATCGCCCCCACATCGGACTCCCACACGGGCACTGATGCTCCTGATTTGCAACCATTTGCATGTTCTGCTGTTTTGTCTTTATCTTGGTTCATGCAATTAATTTTCTTGGACCTCTCTGCTCCCAGATTGACCCTCTGCTACTACCTCAGGCCCACTTTATTCTTTTATAAAATTTAATTTTATCTGATGTGTTTTGCCTACATGTATGCATGTGTACCCAATGCCCATGGGAGACAAAATAGGGCACTGGATCCCTTGGAACTGGAATTATAGACGGTTGTGAGCCTTCGTGTGGGTGCTGGGAACTGAGCTGGAATGCTCTGCAAAAATGCCAAGTGCTCTTTCTTAACTGCTGAGTCATCTCTCTAGACCCCGGGCCTAGAGTAATGGAGGTTACAATTCCATTACAATGTAGTAGAATGACCTGCTTTTCTGACCTCCACCTCAGGCTGAGGCCTTCCAAAGCCAAGCCTGGGTTCTAGTAACCTCTTCATCTCCAGCATCTCAAACAGGACATGGCCTACAGAAGGATGACTCTTAATAAATGCTACCTCAACTAAACAGAGGCATAAACGAACTGCTGCATGGGTACTTCGTTTTGCCTGCAAGGAAGGCAAAAGCAAGGGCCAAGGGAGGTTTGACAGAGCTGGGTGCTAAGAAAAGGAGAAGTGACAAGAGGGATGAGTGGCAACAACCAAAATTTATGAGACATCCGATTGTGAAAGGACAATATAAACCCCATTTGTCCCCATTTATCCTCATTTAATGTCCCCCATTTGTCTCCATTTTGAGGACCAGGTCCGATTTCAAAAAAAAAAAAGACTGTAAGACACCAGTTTCAGGAATAGACCTTAAGTCCCAGAAACTAGGTCATAAGGCACCAGCTCTAGGAACAGACCATATAGTCCAGAACAAGATCATAGAACCCTCTCCTAAGAGCAGCCTGGAAATAACCACAAGAATGGGGAAATATCATATCTTAGAATGGGACATCTGCACTGGACAGCCCTATTTCATCACATGATTGAATGCTCATGAGACCACTGATCACCTATGACCCCCTAGCACCCACCAATGAAATTTTAGATTACCTAATCCTTCTAGAGAGTTCTCCCGGTTCCTTTTAAGAAGGCCTGTGTGCCTTTATCTGGGGTCACCACTTCAAAGAATGGATGGCCCCCCAATGCTGGTTGTTTCTTCAGAATAAACGCTTTGTTTCTGTATACTGAGTCTGGGGTCTTCCTTCAGCAATTTTTGGACCCTTACAACTGGAATGGCCAGGAATTGCTTAATAGAGGATGAAATCTAATCTATTTTTTAGCGATCATGTTTTCATGGAGACATAGCTTTGCCAAGAACATTTTGTCTCTTTCATTCAGAGGTATATTCTAAGTATCTAGAAGAGGACTGAGGACATGCTAAGCAATTCAAAGGCTGGGCGTGGTAGTAGTTCCAGCACTAAGGAGGAAGAGGCAGGTGGATCTCTGAGTTTGAAGCCAGTCTGTCTACACAGTGAGTTTCAGGATAGCTGGACCTTACAGTGAGACCCAAAACAAAAGGAGCTCAGAAAAGAGACCTAAAACAAAATCTCAGAAAAAGAAAAAGAAAAACAAAACAACAAAAACAAAAGAAAACAAAATGTCTAGTGAATTCATATCATATCTTAGAATGGGACATCTGCACTGGACAGCCCTATTTCATCACATGATTGAATGCTCATGAGACCACTGATCACCTATGACCCCCTAGCATCTGGCTGATCACCTGTATACATATGGAAAATATGTAGGTATAAAAACTAAATAATGCAATGTAATACGACATAAAGTGATATTACTATGTGATAATTTTAGGCTTCTAGATTAGCAACCAGATTTGTTTTCCTTATATGCCTTAGTTTTAGTGGCAAGTTTTATTGGTGCTCAATATTTTTTCTCAATATTAATAAAATCACACTGCCAAACTGGAAACATGTTTTTAAGTTAAAAACTAAAAGGTTGGCTTCAAGTGTGTTCTGACCCATGCTCTCTGGCTTCTGGTAAATTCCTTTTCTTGTCTAAACAGCATTATCCTGAGACTGACACAGAATGGGTGGGTGTAAGTGCATGTAGGGCACTGCCTGGCACACAGTAGGCATTAAATAAATGATAGTTCTACAGGAAACATCACTAAAAGCTAAGATGATCGTCACGTTGGGGAGAATAATCGAGCTAATGTTCTACAACCAGGGATAGAAAAGGGTAAAGTCAGGCTCTACCTCTCTTCTTAGGACACAACTTTTGGGGCCGGAAAGCCTCATAACTCAAGCAAACTTAAATTTCCAGCCACACCTGTCTTCGGCGTCGTTTCCGCCTCCGAAGAACCCGCGGAGGCGAGGTCTCTGTCAGGCGGAGTGCACGCCTGCGAGCCTCACGGGAATCTCGGAGTCGCTCCACGGTGGCGCTTGCCACAACCTTCCCCACCCACTCCTTAGTAACCGCGACGGTGTGGCTAGCAACGGAGGCGGCAACTGGCGACGGCAGATTCTAACTACAAGTCCCGTCAAGCCCCGCGGCCACTTTCAGCCCTCGTAAGCACACTGAACTACGGGTCCCGATGGGCTCTGCGTTGCGCATCACATGAATAGCTTCAGCCAATCGGCTTCGGACAAGTCGTATGGGAGGGAGACTGGGAGGGAGACAAGATGGCGGCGGCGGCGTCGCAAGGCGGGAGAAGCGGCGGCGGCGGAGGCAGTAGTGGGCCTGGCGGCGGCCCCAGCTGCGGGACAAGCAGTAGCCGCAGTGGTTTGTTGGATAAGGTGAGGAGCTCAGTCCTGGGAATAGTCTAGAGCCCGGGGGATGCCCAGGGGGTGGTGAGCACACCTTTCCATCCCCGCCCCCCTTATGTTCTGCGGCTTCTTGATCGCTTCTCTATAGCACACCAACGCACGCTTGTAGCCTGCCTTCTCTACACATTGAAAAACAATCTTAAGCCTTAGTCATTTTTTTTTTCGCAAGTGTTGCTGGTCCCTAACCGCCACCGCAGCTTCTCGTAATTATGGCAATATTTCACCATAATGATCACGTTTCTATTGTGCTAGGAGGGCCATTCTTGAAAATGCCCATTTCACCAACGTGGAAAACTGAACTCCTAAAGAAATTGAAAGAATATCGAAATCGATATTCTCCAAACTCTTCCACTATCATCCTCGCCTGTTGCTACAGAGTCCAAAGAGTTCCTTGGCATTTTACTAAAGTTTTTGGGCGGGTTTTTTTTTTTTTTTTTTTTTCATGATACGTTAAATAATGAAATCTTCCTATGTTGACTTTTCTTGCTGGACTGATAGGAAGCCTTATGATTCTTTTTCCCTCTTGGGTTCCCTGCCTTTCTCTCTTCTTCCCATGTGTTCTTCGCTGTCTGCACCAGCTGGTCACCCTACCTATACAATTATTAAAAAAATTTCATATCCTTATTCATAAGGGCTTAAAGGAAAGAGGCAGGGAGGAAGGATGCTCCTGGATTGATCTTCTTGCCCCTTGCACAGCAACTTGGAAGAAACTGTTGCCTGAAAAACAGGCCTAGTATTAGTTCCGCCTCTAAAATGTCCCTGTTCTCATCTCCGTTACTCATCTGCAGAATGAAGGGTTTAGCCCTATATACCATCTGGCCCCTTTCCAGTGTTGTCATTCTCTGCTGATGTGGTGAGGGTGAAGCATGGTGCTTTAATATAGTAAGTCATTTCTCTTGAAACATTCCAATTGAAATGCTTTCTTACTCCTCTGTGCCAAACAGATGGCTAGAGCTTAAGAAATGAATACCTGATCATGTTGAGGGGGTTCAAACCCAGGATTTGCATAGCTTCCTCCATGGTAGGCAGTACTCCTCCACTGACCTGTATCCCCAGTTCTCCTTGTCTTTTTGAGAGTCCTTAGATTCAAATTTGAGACAGGGTCTTGCTGTGTAGCTAAGCTGCCCTGGGGCTTCCTTTGTGCAGGATCCAGGGACCAAATGTGGGTTGAAAGCCTTGACAGTAAGTCTCTTTATCCCTTGAGCCATCTCTCTGGTCCTTGAGGAAAGATACACAGAATGTGATAATGCTTGAGATTTCTTTTTTTTTTTTTTTTTTTCCCGGAGCTGGGGACCAAACCCAGGGCCTTGCGCTTGCTAGGCAAGCACTCTACCGCTGAGCTAAATCCCCCAACCCCGTGCTTGAGATTTCTTAATAGGAGTACTAGAAGGCTGTCTATGTAAACTTAGTGAAAGGTGGGGTTAGACTGGAGAAGGGTTACTAAAGAGTGCATGTAAAGGCTTTTGAGACTATATAAAGTGACTTGAGGAAGGTTGTTTACATAGTTCTAGTTCATGGAACTAGACATAATAAGGCTTTCTTAGAAGGGTAAGTTTGAGTTCTAGTGTAGCATACTAAAAGCCCTGGATGATTGTTCATCACTAACTTGTATTTCTTTACCACAATAAACATTGTGAGTATCCTCATTACAGGCTTGCTGTAAAGATTAAATTATATAATACTGGTAATGTTTGTTTTAAAGACCTGCATAAAAACAGAATAGCTAGATGATGAGATCCCCAACTGGGATATCAGAAGGGTACAACATTCTGGCAGAGGGACATTTGGAAGATGATTCATTTTGTTTTGTTGAGACAGGATTACTTCGTAATCCAGGTTGGTCTTGAAACTAAGGGTCTTTCTACCTCTGCCTACCTAATAGTGTCATTGCAGGCCTGTTCCACCATACCTCTCCACCCTCAGATTCAACCAAGAAATGAAAGACAGAAGAAGAGAGAAAATAGTCAAGAGCTCTGTAAAGTCCTTTTTCCTGGAAAACTTCCTTTCTGCTAACGTTGAATTGTTCCCCCTCTGAGTTTCTCTCGTACTAGTGTGCCTGGGCAGTGCCTGTGTCCTGCCCATTTGTATGTTTCCAGTTTCCTGTGAGGGTTTCTCTACACCGATCATCGTAGAGTGAATGCTTACAGCCCTGAATTTAGCTGAGAAAAATGGCAGCCCTGTCTTAGGAGGAGCTGTAGAGGTTGTTGCTTTGAAGTGTTTCAAGCTAACTGACTGCTGAAGTGGAGAGCATGGGGACTTGTCCTGAGTGACAGAGCGGTTCTGGAATGAGCACACTGCTTGTTCACATGAGGATGTTGGCTTTAGTAGAACCTCTTGAATTTTATTTCTGTCCTTTTTCCTTCCTGCCTTTGGTCCTGAAGGAGGGTGTTACTTCTGCACCTGTGGTTTCACTTGCTGTGAAGAAGTGCAGTCGGTGTACGAGTGTGCTTCTTGCTCTCTACACCAGTATGAGTGTCTGCTCCTCTGAAACCAACCTTAAGAACAAAGTAACACTTGCTTCCTGATTTTTAAAAATAAGTTTGCAGATCTAATCTTTCATCTTGACTTAGTGACTTAGTTCACTGCACTAAGTTGTTTTTGCCCCAAATCTTTCAGAGCGTTTTGTTCTGTGTGGCAGCTATAAACTATAGCCATTTCCCAGTTTGTTTGGGCTATTAAAATTTGGTTTCGTATTTATTTTGTTTTATCTTGTTTTTTTCTTTTGGTAAATTATTATCCAACCCTTTTTAGCCTCATTACCTGGGTTCTGTCTCATGTTTGGATTCTCAACCTGACCTTAGAGCACGGCTTCTGTATCTTAGTTGAGAACATAGATCTGGGGCCAGCCTTGCTTTAAATTCTGGCTGTCTCCTTGGCAGCTGTGTATTCTTGGACCAGTTACCAAGTCTCTCTGTAACTCAGTGTTTGCCCCTGTGAAGTGGGGCTGATAACTGTGGGTGCTCCCATCTTTCCTCCTCTCTGGGTTTTGACTGCCTTATATAAATATTTTTAGTGCCTGTGTAAAAACTGTCCATATCAGATTTCCTCAGTTTTTAATTTAAAACAGTAGATTTCCGTACCTCCCAGATCAGAATAAGATTTTGTAGTATTGAGGCCTGGCTATTCATACTTTCATATATTCTTTGTTACCCATGCATTTTAATAGTATATTTTTTAAAATTGAAAATAATGTACAAGTCTTACTGTCCGATGGTTTTTTCGTCATTGGTACACAGTTTCAGAAAGTTTTTGTAAGTTCCCCCCATTCTACCACCCATACCCATTAGCAGTGTACCCCAATCCTTTTTCTTAGGTCCAGGCCACCATAAAGAGCTTTCTTTCAGTGAGGAGGCTCAAATGGAGACTCTCATGCTTGTAGGCTAGCAGGAAGTCTAGTGTCTGTTTGAATGTGCCTGCTATGGACATTTTATATAAATGAAATATACATACATGCACTGTTGTGACTTGCTTCTTTCATTTAATATGTTTTCAGAGTTCATATGTGTTCTGTGGGTTTGGTTTTGTTTTGAGCTAGGGTTTCTCTGTGTAACCCTGGCTTTCCTGGAACTCCCTCTGTAGACCAGGCTGTCCCCAAACTCAGAGATCCTCCCGCCCCTGCCTCCTAAGTGCTGGGATTAAAGGTGTGCATCACTATAACCTGATTAGTTCACATGTTTTATAGCATGTATCAGACTTTATTTTATATGACCTAAATATATTCATCAGCACTGATAAATCATTTTAAAATTTCTGTTTAACTGAGTGTGATGTGTGTGCTATGGCACTTGTGTGGCTATCATACAACCTCTGCTTTGTGAGAGGTCATCCTGTTCCCACCTCCCTCCCTACCACAGGAGCGTAGGCATCAAACGTCACATCAGTGGTCACAACTAAGTCCAGTTTCACGTGTGCCTTCCGGGACTCCAAACTTGGTCTTCACACTCGTGACCAGTGGTATACCTACTGAACCCCTTCCTCTGATGGATACTGATACGTCATATCTTATTTTTCCATTTATCGTTAATATTTGTATCATGCACCTTTTGCTGTGTGATGCCTCTTATAAACACAGTTGTCCCCTGGGTGGACATTTTCACTTCTTTGGGCTATGTACTTAGGAGTGGAATTGATGTGTCATATCGTAACTGTTGATATTTTAATTGATTAATTTTTGAAATGTGGTCTCTGTAGCCCAGACTGGCCTGGAAGTAGTCCTGTCTTGCCTCAGTCTTCTGAGTACTGGGATTACAGGCTCCCTTGGTGTTTACTGCTGTAGTTGGCAGTGGGACCCTGGATGAATGGGACCTAAAAGTCTCATGCAGTAGTCAACTTTATTCAGAGATCAGACAGTTTATTCTCTGGGGTTTACGAAGAGTCCCCTGAGTATGTATACAATCACAAGAGCAAGCCTCGTGGTTAAAAACAGCTGAGGTGAACTCATCCCTTCCCACTATACTTTAGAGGACCACAAAATACAGTCTAGGAACAATTCTGTGTTCTGAAGAAACTCAGGTCACAAGACAGGTCTTGTCTTCTTATAAGCCCTCAGAAATCTCACACTGGACTGTGTTCAGAGACACCTTGGCCCTGTGTTCGACTTTCTGAGGAACTGTCAAACCTTTTGCACATTGTGAGTGCCACTTTCGTTCCCACAGAGAACCCAGGAAGTAATTTATATTGTAATCGCAATTTCTAAGCTGGTTGCATGCAGTATTTAAATGCCTGGTTTGCCACATCTATAGGATAAGGACTCACACCTCACATCTTTTTTCTCAAGGGTTTGTGGTTTGTGTTTTTTTGAGAGTCTCACTATGTAATGCTAGTTGGCCTAGAATTCTAGAACTCATTATGTTACCAGACTGGCCTTGAACTCAAGTTGATTTGTGTGCCTATGCCTTCCAGAGTACTAAGACTAAAGACAAGTGCCTGACTATTGTTTTCAGGCAGGGTCTCCCGTGTTCGAGGTTGGCCTCCCAAGTGCTGGGCTTACAGACATGCACTGGTCTATGCTGTGCTGAGGATTGAACCCAGGGTTTCATGCGTGCCGGGCACACCCTCTCTACCAGCTGAACTTAGTCCTGCCTCCTCATCTTCTTAATCATGGAAGTCTCACCTTAAGCTGTTTCCAGCTTTAGATCTCAGATGTGTTGACACTGTTTGTGGGATATTTAAGCTACAATGTCTGTCCTGTCCATGAGCTAAAGCTGTCTCCACAGAACTGCAGTAATGTAGGCTTCCTGAGTGATGGGGCCAGGCTGCTGCTGTAGTTTGAGACCTCAGAGAAAGCATGGGGGAAGTTTTTTTTTTTTTTTTTTATCAGTTTCTCTGGAATTGCCACTAATGTGCATGCTCATAATTTAATTGACACATGGTAATTTCTAACCTCCAACTAACTCATAAATGCAACCACTAATAAGTACTCATATACCAGTGATTTCCATTACAGTATTTGTGGCCCTTAAAAAAACTTGAAATTGAAGGTTCAGTGTGCTAACAGCTGGAATCTTGTCTTGGTAATACCATGGGTTTTCAAATTGTATCTAAATTAAGGAACTGCATTTTTAGATACACATCATTTTCTTCCTGAATTAACATTTTTCCTTTTATTTTTGCACTTGTTAATCCTGATCTTGCTAAATGTGTATTTATGGAAGGTAAGGGTGGATATATAGTTAAGCCCAAGCAGTCATCATAGCTTCCAAGTATCAGTTTCTCTTATCTCCTTATTACTGGTTAGAAAATTCTAGAGTCAAAGGTAAAATACAGCTATAGAGCTTAAACGTCTGAAACCTAGTGTACAAAAGGAGGATTTATTCTTTTTCCTCCTGTGTTCCTTCTCTTGGGAAATGACATGGTTCAGACACGTCATCTAAGAACTCTAACTGTGGTAGGTGGCCATCTCTGTTCTGTCCTGTTACTTCTAACTAGTTAGTTACTAAGTCCGTCCAGTTGCACACCATCAGTGTTCACTTCTCATCCCCTTGTTGATGGCAACATTGAACATTCAGGTTCTGAACTTAAAAAAGGCCCCGTCTAACTTATTACTAGTACTATGTATAATTACATATTATACATGTCCTGGTATTACCTTTGAGATCATCTGCAGATTCGTCTGAGGTGATTTTCAAAATAAAACCAGCAAGTGCCCTTCAAACCATAAAGGTGGTTGATAATCACCCATGTAAACTCTTACCCATTTCCTGCTCATAGCCAAGTTTATTTACCTTTAACTTGTAAGCAGCCCTAGGCTATATATGGTTCCTTAGCCTGTGCCTTGTTCCTACTACTAACTCTCCTGCTTTTGCAGCTTATGTCCACTTTCTGAACTGGAGTAGACAAGCGAAGAGAAAAACTTTTGTTATTTTTTTCTAAGTCAGAGTGGGCTCCTTGTGTTGATACAGCACTGTCACCCCAAGTGTCCATCTCAGAGTGAGTTGAGGAGTCCTTTGAGTCAGGCTAAGGAACTCTGAAGCAGTCCACTGTGGTCCTCATGTCACCACATGACATCTGCTTCCACTGTTACTAAAGTAACAAAGTGTTGCTGCTGCTGTGCTGTTCTTAAGGCTTTGCATACCAAGAATGGTTTCTGTTGTTGACCCGTCCCCACCCTTGATGCCAGAAGATGCATGGGGAACAGAGACTGTAATCCCCAAATAAGTTAATTCTAAAAATGATCTCCTATATTTAAATATTCTTCAAAGTGGAAGTGAATTTAAAAACTTCACTGAGCATTTGAGAAGTGAGATTCCCAATGCCATGCCTGCAGTGAAATGCCTTTGTAGAACTTTTCGCAGTGAGAATCAAAGTGAAATGAATCTTCAGTGGTTTGTGAAAGTCATCAAGTACCCTTTTTCTGTGAACCAGCCATTTCTGTCCTCCAAGATGTGGCCAGGGACAAGCATGTCTTGTTCCTCTGTTGATAGAAAAGTGGTTTCTAGTAGCTGGAACAACTCCTTCATGAATAGGAATAGCTATACCAATGAATGGTATAATATAAACTCAGAGTTAGGATCTGATCCAATTAAGTTATTAAATAATACCAAGTCCCTACGATGACTGTATTAAAAAAGATGGCAGGAGGAGCAGGAAAAGTAATTGATCGTGACAGGAGAGCTCCCCAGGATTGGTGACCTGTTAGATAAACCAGGAGACTCAGCATATAATGCTGCTTATGAGATGGAGTGCAGAAGAAACTAAGATATTCCAGAGTTCCTCTGCCCTAGAACCCCACAAGACATCCCTTGAGTAGGGAGAATTGTGACAGCACATAGACAGTGGTATGTGTCTACCAGGGAGCCTCATTAGATACATAATGAGTGGTTTTCCCTAGGGCTGCTTAAGTGGGTGCCTTACGCCTGGTCTGTGTCAGACTCCTAGAAGGAAAGGTGTTTGCCATGGGTCACAGCTTAGACACAGGAGTTACTTTTAGCATGTAGGGGATGTTTTATATCAGTGTAGGGGACAGTGTAACAACCAAGATGCTGGATAGCAGGCAAAGATCAACCTAGAAAATGTGCCTTCCTAATTAAGGATGGTAGTCCTTAGGAAGACCTACCTTAATTCCTTTGCACGTGTTACCCTTCATTGTAATTTATCCTGTGAGGTCCCCTGTAAGCAGTCTTCTTTGTAACCTTGGCTGGCCTGGAACTATGGAAACCAGACTGGTTTCCTCAAACTGAAGTTTTAAATCTGCCTCCTGAGCAGATTAAAGGCTACCATTGCTAGCTCCGCCCTCCATCTGAGAGAGGATCTCTTACTGAGTTCCGAGCTCTCTCATCTCCTCAGCCCCTGCTTTGTTTTTTTATTCCTCATTACCCTTTGTTGTTTAGTTTAGGAGACCAGGGGGGAGAGGAAAAAAGATGCCTGCATAACAGCGGAGGGGATGGGATTTACATATGTTTTAGATGAGCAGTTTTTGAGAATGATGGGAAATAGTGACCACAAAAATAGACACCTAATGTCTAATCCCTACTTGTCCAGATATTCTTCTGCTGTAGCAGAGAGAGCTAACATGCTTACCAAGCAGAATGATGTTCCCTCTTCAGAAACCAAATTAAAACCTTCCTTATGATATTTGTAACTCACTGGAAGAGTTCTTGTTCTCTCTGCTGAAGATTCTGGGCCCCAGGCAGTAGAGTTAGGACTGAGGCTTATCCTACATGTTCAAGGCTGATTCTGCATTTACCCCTGAAAATTGCTAGGAGATTATAGAGGCAAGTTTCATTCTGAATTGTGCTATGCTCAGTGATGTTTTCTGGGGTGGGAATCTATGAGAATATATGGTGTTTTCTTCCTCTTTTGGAATGACGTTTTCAAAATGACTTAATCATTTCACAGGTAATCCAAACATTGTAGACTTAGCTCTACAAATTAATTGGGGTTATTTAAGTAGAATATATTTGACTGAATGTATATGATCCAGCTGTTAGATTAAAAAACAAAGCTGTTCTTAGTTCAATGCATAATTTTTAAAATTATGTGTCAGGTTTAATAAGTAGGTTAGCAGGTTGCGAAAATCAGTATTACAAAATGCTTCCGGGGTTGGGGATTTAGCTCAGTGGTAGAGCACTTGCCTAGCAAGCACAAGGCCCTGGGTTCGGTCCCCAGCTCCGAAAAAAAAGAAAAGAAGAAAAACAAAACAAAATGCTTCCATGAATAATTAAAGATTTTGTTTTTCTCAGACACTGATGGGGAAAGACTTGATTTATAGTAGCTTTAAATATAACTAATTTAGGGGCTAGAGGGATGGCTCAGTGGTTAAGAATATTCTTGCAGAGGATCCAAGTTCTGTACCAGGACTATATCAAATAACTCCCAAGTAACTGTCTGTAAATCCAGTTCTAGTAGACCTGGGTGTGGGGGTGAAAACGTACACATACACACATGCTCGATTACATACATGCATGCAAGCACATAAATACACCCATTTTTATACATACATACATACATACATATATACATACATACCATTTCATTTATATTTTTTTCTCTGAACAGATTTCAGGTTTTCTTATTTGTATATTAATGTATAGAATCACAGCTTTTTAAAAAGGTTGATAAGATAGGAATGTTTTCTGTCTTTCAATAGAAGAATCTATTCTTCAAGACAAATGAATTTGAATTGAATTACCTGTTAGTGATCCAACCCAGGGCCTCATGCATATTAGGCAAGCACTGCCTCCTAATCCCTATCATCCTATCCCTGGTTTCCAGCCCGAGTTGTTGTTGTGTGTTCTGTCATAGCAACAGAAAGCAAACCAGGACACTTGGTCTGTAATAGAAAATTTGATATTTTTAATAGATTATACCATTTGCTGTCTTAAAGTTACAATATGCTAAAAAAGTATACAAATTATTCACAGACAATGATGTTTTAAAGACGACTTTTCCTCTTAGTATTTGTAAATTCCTTTATCTGTATTTTATGAACTTTGTGCTTGTAAAATATTAGAAGAACAAAGGCAGTTTTTTCTGTATTCATCTGTGGGTAAAAAGGGGTAGGATATATGAGTTTACATAGTACACACACGTGTTGTGGTTCTAGGCTTGTAGGATTTGAGGTGTCTGCATGGAGACTTGCACCATCCATGTGAGAGAGAGCCCACATACCCATCTGGGTGTGGTGCTTAACCGTCTTATGAGAAGACCAGATCAGCCTTCACCTACTCCACGTCTGAGGAAAGCAGCTCATTCTACTTTGGCGCCATGGCTTTCATTGTACAACTTTTCTGTCTGTTTTGCAGTGGAAGATTGATGATAAGCCCGTGAAAATTGATAAGTGGGATGGATCAGCTGTGAAAAACTCTCTGGATGATTCTGCCAAAAAGGTACTTCTGGTGAAAACATGAGAGTGTGCTTTCAGCCTGTGGACATGTCTCCTCTTTCTTCTCTTACGTGGAGTGATCCTAGTTTCCAAAGGTAGAAAATGAGCCAAAGGGGGCTTCTAAAATTACCAGAGTAGAAGGAAATGTGTTAAAACACGAATGTTGGGATATCAAGAAAATTGGTAACTCATTGTTCTGAGATTAGAGCATAGAGACTTGGGAGGACAGAACATTCATCTAAGGCGAACCCATTTGCAAAGAGAAAAAATGTTAGAGCTGTGTCCTATGGGAAAAGTTGAGAATTTTAAGACGGAGGCCTTGATAAGGTTTTTTGCAGGGGAGTATTCTTGGTCGTCTTTGTGTAGCTTGGTGAGTAAGATGCTAATTGAAGAGGACAGTGTCCATTCGTCCAGTTCTGACATGACTTTAAACGGGACCCAGGAAGAGCAAGCCACGGGAAGGAAGCATGGCTCTCACCTTGCGTCCTCTCCTCACTAGGTTCTCCTGGAGAAGTACAAGTATGTGGAGAACTTCGGTCTCATTGACGGTCGCCTCACCATCTGCACCATCTCCTGCTTCTTCGCCATAGTGGCTTTGATCTGGGACTACATGCATCCCTTTCCAGAGTCCAAGCCGGTTTTGGCCTTGTGCGTCGTATCATATCCTTTTTAATGCTATAGTTGCTTTTTAGTAACAATTCAGAAGAATCTGCCACTATGCCATCTATGCTTTCGAAATATAAAAGCTTTGATTTTAGAGCTTGCCAGCATTAGAATTAACATTAAAAGTTGTGCCTGTAAATTCATGTCACATCATTGATAGTTTGTTTTTAATAAGGTTATTTTATCTGTAATATACTTAGTTATTTATAGGAACACCAAAGCTCCTGTCACACAATGATAGTGAGATTCAGCTCTTTTAACCTGTTAGAGTTTCCCATTAGCCTGGGTTGCTTTAATCCATTTATTCTAGACTGTTAGTGGAAAAGCTTTGGATTATAGAAGTCCGAATCTGTTTCCTGTTTTTCTTTGATGTTGAGGAGCTGGCTGTCTGAGGAGGCCCCAAGCATGAGCTATGGCTTTGGCCCTGTGTTCAGTGGAATTGAGGACCCCTTCTGGGGTTACACAACAGAGTTTGAAATCCAAGGTGTTTTATGATCTTGTGCTAGAGGAAAAAATATAAATAATGCTCATTCAGAATTGCAAAACGGAATGGGACTCTGGGCATGGTAGCAGACACTTGTAATTCCAGCTCTCAGAAGGCTGAATCAGGGTGGTTCATGAGTTTCAGGCCAGCTCGGGCTACCTGGCAAAACCTCGTGCCATTTAAAAACTGGAAGAAAAAAAGGACAGCAAGATGATCCAGATGTTAAAATGTTTGCCACACAGCACAGAGACCTGAGTTTGGAACCCTGGCACCCACATAAAAGGTTGGACATAGTAGCACAGGTTTGTAAACCCATGCTGAGGAGATGAAGGCAAGGATCCCATCCCAGGGCATCTAGCTAGCTAGCCAGTCTTGTGAGTCAGGGAGCGACCCTGTCTCAGAAAACTAGGTAGAGAGTGCTATAGACAAACACCTAGTACCAACCCTTGGCTTCTATATACACATACATGTCTCTGTGTACCCATATATACATCTAAATACAGGTGAACATATATACATGCATATACCCCACAGAAATGAAAAAGGAAAAAAATTAGATGGGAGATTATAACATAATTGATAAATAATATAGCCAGTCCCCAAATTCAAGAGTTTAGCTTAAGATTTCTGTATTTTATAATGGTATGAAAGAATATTCACACAACCATTGTGTTTTTCATTTTCAATATAAAACTCAATAAATTAAATCAGATAGCATGCTATTATACAGTAGGCTTTTATTAGGTGAATTTGCCCAATTGCTAGCAGATACAAATGTTCTGAGCACATTCAAGGCAGGCTAGGCTAGTTAATCCATAGTGTTTGGAAATTGAGTATGTTACATGCATTTTTAATTCACAGTTACAAGATCCTATTGTAAGTTGAATTTTGCCTCTCCTTTTTATGATAAACATATTTTTTCTTTAGATATGTGATGCAAAGAACTTTCATTATAATTTTAATTACAAAATTTATATGCATTTCTAGTGATGATTTTTTGGAGTCCTGCACTCCCATCTCCTGTCTTGGTTTATCTGCACATAACTGTTTTATACTACAACTTAAAAACATAATGCATTTGGGGGGGGGGGTGCGTCAGGAAGGCCGTGAAGGTGCAGGTATTTGCTGGACTCCAGAGTGGAAGGAGAGGACGGCCTCCTATACTTACCTTGACCTACTTCTGCGCATGTGTTGCCCCAAATAAATAAATGTAAAAATCTAAAATAGCACAGATATAAATTCACATTGTTCTGTGGAACTCTACCACTACCTAATTATATATGCACACTTTCCTTTCCTGAGGTTGGAGAGAGTGCAGTAGATAAGAATACTTGTGTGCTTGGAGTAGACTGCAGTTTCATTCCCAGAACCCATGTTGGGTGGCTTTCATCCATCTGTAATTCCAGCTCCAGGGGATCTGACACACTGTGGGTTTCCACAGGTACTCACACTAATGTACACATACTTTACATGGATACCCACACATCTACACATAATTTTAAAATACACTTTCAGAGGCAAGTAGCAAGCCATCTTAATAAAGCACCCGATTAAAACTAGTTTTATACAAATAGATGGTTCTGGACTTGGCAACAAGTCCTCTTTGACTCTGCAGTTAGATGAATTATCCTAGTTTGAAGTCTTCACTGTTGACACAATCTAAGAGAATATACCACAAGTTTGAGAGACCATTCTCTATAAACAATGACAGTAGCCTTATTATACACAATCTCCAAAAGAACTACTTTGATAGCATTTCAGTTATACTTGTGTAAGGCAAATCGTGGTCCTAAGTTTAAGTTCATGTTCTATATATAGTGCTAGTGACACTGGTATAAATAACTACTGTGTGCCACATAGTTATATATAGAAACCCCATGAGACTTCTTGTTTGTTTGAGACAGAGTCCCAGTACACTAGCCTTAAGCTTGCAGTAGTCCTGACTTAGCCTCCCGAGTGTTGAAGTACAGCTGTGTACCACAGCCCCCATCTTCATGACAATTGTGAAAGTTCCGTGTTCTCCTCGTAGACATGAGGAGAGCTGGGGAAGACATTTATTAAATCCAAGACTGTCTGAGCTCCAAAGTCCTTTGCATTGTACTTCCTGCCTCTTTAGTTCATAAAATTTAAATAACATTCCATAACGTGTTAGCAGCTGACAGTTAACCAGTGCAATGCTGTGTCTGCTTGTAAACATGCTAATCAAGCAGAATCGCTCTCAGAGAGTCATCTCAAGTCACTTGGACGTTGGTTGAATATATCAAATCCACTGCGATATATTTGTGGGAGGAGGGTTGTTGTTTGTTTTGTTTTTTTTGAGACAGATCTTCTCTGTGTAGCCCTGGCTATCCTGGATCTTACTTTGTAGACCAGGCTGGCCTCAAAATTAGAGCTCCACTTGCCTCTGCCTTCCAAGTGCTGGGATTAAAGGCATGTAACACCATGGTTAGCTTTTCTTGCTTTCTTTCCTTTTTTATTTTTATTTATTTATTTTTTTTAATTTACATGTGTGGGTGTTTTGCCTGCACATATGTCTGTGTGTCACATTCAAGCCTTGGTGCCTGAGGAGACCAGAAGAAGGTATCAGATCTCTTGGGACTGGAGCTGTAGAACGTAGTTAGCTGCTGTATGGGTGGTGGGATTCAGATCCAGGCTCCCTGCAAGAGTAGCCAGTGCTCTGAATTGCTGAGTCATCTCTCTAGCCTCTGGTCCTTTTTTTTTTTTTTTTTAATGGAGAAATAGCACAAGTTATAGTATAAAAGATATTTAGCCTGTTTGTCCTGTACCGTTTGTCTCCTTTTTGAGGTATCCAGAGAACTAACACCGGAGAGAGCCTTGCTTCCTTTAGGCATATAAATATAAGGGTAAGAGTAAATAACTAAATTTTCAGTGCTTTAGTGGTAAGATAAAAATTATTTAGGACTGTCAAGAAAATTTTGTGGCTCTTGTGTGTCATTTTTTGTAACTTCTATTGTACTTGCGTATTTGTATATTTTTTCCCTTAACATTATTCGAACCTATTTTGTGATGATGGGGATTCTGACCATTTATACCTCATATAAAGAGAAGAGCATCTTCCTCGTGGCCCACAGAAAAGACCCTACAGGAATGGATCCTGATGATATTTGGCAGCTGTCCTCCAGCCTCAAAAGGTAATGCCCATCCTTAGTTCTCAGAGATGCTCAAGCATGCCTTGTGTTTGCTCTGGGCTCTGCCATGATTCCCGGGGCACTATTCTGTGTTTGTTCTACACAGAGCGTAGTGCCCATCATGTACAATGAAAGGTGACGGTGAGCTGTAGGCTTTCCTAACATAGCAGTTCTGAATTTCTTTATCACAGAAGATGCTTGAAGTTTATTCTTTGGAAGACTGGGGAATGATTCTTTTTCCTTGTGGGTAATTAGCAAAGGTCAAAGATTGGGGTGGAGAAATGGCTCAGAGGTTAAGAGTGCTTACTGTTCTTAGAGAGGACCTGGTTTTGGTTCCTAGCATCCATAGTGGCTCACAACTAACTGAGTTCCAGGGGATCCAACATCCTCTTCTGGTTGGTTTTCTGTTTTGTTTTATTGTTTTTAAGGGGGTGAAGGGGGGGTTGTCTTTTGTATGTACATTATGCACAAATTCATGCAGGTGAACACCTGCGCATATCAAACATCTTTTTAAAAGAGATCCAAGTTGTGAGGTTAATTATCTTTAAGGCTCCTCTTTAGCCTCTGTGTCTTCTGACTTCATTCATGCTGTGCTCAAGCATCTCTGGAGTGGTGATCTGTACAACTCAGCCACAATCCAGTCTTTCCGAACTGTGGGAGTACACATGTGTCCATTGCTACCCAGACCTGGGCCCATGTTCCAGTGTGTTTGTTTCTAATTCATGGCTTTTGGTAAATTATGTAAAGTGAAGCTTATTGAGGTTAAAAAATAACTCCTTAGCATTGTTAGGAAGATAAAAAGTCAAATGTCAGTTACTATAGCAAATACACATGCAGCTTTTCTTGTATCTTAGGCATTAGTCACTTTTCTACTGCTCTGATAAAATACCAAGACCAAGGCAACCGACAGACGGAAGGGCTGGTTTGCGCTTATGTTTCCACTGCCATCAGCAGGGAGGCAGCAGGCATAGCAGTGGCTGGAGGAGCAAGCTGAGAGAGAGTTCATGTCTTGAGCCACAAACACAAAAGAACAAAACTGGAAATGCTGCAAGTCTTTAAACCCTAAGAGCCCATCCTTGGCGGCATACTTTTTCCAACACGACCATGCCTCCTTAACCTCCTCAAATAGTGCCAGCAACGGAGACCTGAGCGTTCATATATATACGCCTGTGAGGGACATTCTCATCCAGCCTCCATAGGTATTAGGCTAAACTCATTACCTCACTTAAACCTTAGACATGTGGGGTTAGGGATTTAGCTCAGTGGTAGAGCGCTTGCCTAGCAAGCACAAGGCCCTGGGTTCGGTCCCCAGCTCCGAAAAAAAGAAAAAAGAAAAAAAAAAAAACCTTAGACACGTGTACAGATGGGAACACGCTTCTAAAGGTTAAATTGATTGAGCTCAGGAGTAGTAGAGTAAGAATTCTGGGCTAAATTGGCCTTAGAGAAGTCTGTGTCTCACCAGGCCACTAAAACAGAGTTCATAATTCTAGAATTCAACAACATTGATTTCATTGTCTTCATCCAGCTTGTTGTGGTGGTGGGGGGGGTGGAGTAGAGGGGGAGGGAGGGAGGGAGGGGGAGAGATTGGCTTGTATGCACATGTGCCACAGTCTATACAAGTGTGGAGGTGAGAGGCTGCTTCTTGGGAGTCAGTCTGTTCTCCAGGCTATCCAAGAAGAGTTAAGAGAATTGGCTCTTCTTCCAGAGGCCTGGGTTTGCTCCTCAGCATTCACAGACAGCTCACCATCCAGCCCCATGACTGTCTGGCAGCTTCATTCCTAGCAAGTCCAGATTGTTTGAACTCCAGCCTTCCTCTAGTCTGCCAGCTCTAATGTTACCAACTCTCACTTCTGGTGGGCCCTGGGAATCTCTTTCCCTGCTTGAAGTCATTGCCAGCAGAGCAGGAAAAGCAAGTGATCTGTAAAATCATAAGTCACATCTGCTTTGCCCTCTGTTAAGACCTCCTCTTTTGGGGAGAAAAGGCTAAATTCTGAGGACAGCTTAGCAGTCCTTATGTGTGTGGTATGTGCTCCACGTGCATGTGCAAATAACCCTCGTCTGCTGTTCCTTTATGTTCCTCAGACATCCTAGGCATGTTCTCACCTCAGGGCCTCTGCTTTCTGGTCCATCCACATGGAATACTTTTCTTGGACAGCCTGGTGTTCTCACCTTCATTAGGGTCAGCAGTTAAACCAGGGAAGGGAAGGTAAATCAGTATTTGCCAGGAGAATTAGTATCTTCAGGGCAGTTAGAAGACCAGTGAGTGGGGTCTGTCGGTCGGTGTCTCTGTCTCTGTTGCTGTCTGTCCATCTATCCATCTGCGTACCCGCCCTCCCGCTCCCAGCTCACTAGCGTGCTGAGAGTATGTGGTGGGGTAGCCCCTGTGTCAGCACTGCATTGCCAAGCTTATCCTACCTTTCAGAAACACTTGCTGAGGAATTGTTACTGCTTAAATCCACTGTTGTTAAAGTTAGCATTCAAGGTGGTGCATCATTTATTGGGCATTTTCCTCTGTGCTCTCATTGGTCCTCCACCCTCAGCTCCCTACTTCCCTTCAGCTACTTCCCTCCCTCCCCCAATACCCCTGTTCTACTGTCCTTGTCCATTCTCGTCTTCCCACCCTAAGAGCTCCTCAGTTTCCCAGTCTGTTTCTGATTTGTTCTCTTTGTCCTGGTTTTAGGTTTGATGACAAATACACCCTGAAGTTGACCTTCATCAGTGGAAGGACAAAGCAGCAGCGGGAAGCCGAGTTCACCAAGTCCATTGCTAAGTTCTTTGACCACAGCGGGACATTGGTCATGGATGCATACGAACCTGAAATATCCAGGCTCCATGACAGTCTCGCCACAGAAAGAAAAATAAAATAGCCAATTCTAAAAGTTCTCCTTCTGCTGGATCATACGAATTACTGGTGGGTAGGGGAAAAGACAGGAAGCTTAAGCTTGGTCAAGTAAGAAATGTTAAAGATGCCCCTGTTTAGTCCACCCTGGATAAATAGAATTTCCTAGTACAGATATGCAAAGTTGTATCTTTGATGGCTAGCTGTAGCCTCCTTGGTCTGCTGAATGGTTTTCTGTTGTTTTCCTTAAGAAGCCTTTTTGTAAAAGCTAAGCATACCTTTTCCTTTGTGCTTAATAGTACTTTATACAGTATAGCTTTGTGCCATGCAATGTTTGAATGCTCAATTCTCAAGAACGAGCCTTGCTGGGGTGAGGTAGTGTTCACCTGTAATCCCAGCACTCGGAGGGCTGAGGAAGGGGATTCAGTTGGAGGCCGTCCTGGGCTGTAGAGCTAGGCCCATCTTGAAGAGTGGGTATTGTTAATTTGTTGCTGACTTTGTATTGACCCCTGCATCAGCAACTATTTCCTTAAATCCAGGATACAACTTCTTAAGTATGACAGCTTTCCTTTACACACCATTTTTGTGGGTGTATATATATATTTGACTTGGGGAGAATTATTTTTTAAAAAAATACAAAATAGCTTTTTAATTTGTTTAAAATAGACCTGCCTGTTACATTTTGTGCTCTTAACCAATTAAAGAAGCCAGTGGCATTTTTAGTTTTATATTCTCTGTTCCCACTCGTACGTTCCTGTTGATTTGTGTGTGCCCTTTATTAACTGCCATTTTCTAAAGTTTTTTTCAATAAATGAAAGAAGATGTGAAAATATAGAGTACTAGTCTTGGAAGGAGGAACAGCACTGCAAATGCTTTACTCGGATGGAGTCCCTTCTGGGCTGACTCACTCTCGGCAGGCTGGTGAGAACCCGGAGCCAGGGACTCTTAGTTCTAGTGATAGCAGCAGAGACACTTTACTCTGGGCATGTCACTGGCTTACTGAAGCTCACTCACAGCTGTCCTAAGGGCAGGCACTGTTGTGTGCACACACGCACGGCATGCACACTCACGCGCGCGCGCGCGCGCACGCACACACACACACACACACACACACACACACACACACACACATATGCATGCACGAAGAGCCTAAGACATGAAAGTAAACAGTTCACAGATGGTTCTAGAATAGGAACTTAAGTTTGAGGAATCTGGCTCCAGATGTTATGTTCCTGCACAGCCAAAAATAAAAAATAATGAGTTAATATCTTTTCCAGTATTTTCTCAATTTGGTCAGAGAACTGGACACTTGCAGGATCTAATTCTAAGTCTAGTACCCCAAATTACATTCCCAATAAGAAGCATCCAAAGAACATTGGGAATGTTGTCCTGTCTAGCACTACCCAGTGAGACCACACTGGCCAGATGCTGAAGCCGTGGGTTCCCTAAGCCTTCCTGTAATCCTTCGGTAAGTCAGAGTTCCTTGAACTTCTAATGCTGCCCCCACCCATTCTTATAAAAGTACCAGTGCAGGGCTTGTTTAATAAAGTGCTCACCATGCAAGCATAGGAGCCTGAGTTTGGCCTTTAGGGTGCATGTAAAAAGAGGCCAGGTAGCACGGTTGTTATCCCAGTGCTGATGAAGCAGATACGAGATGATTTCTAGCATGCTGCCTGGCCAGCCTAAACACCAAGGCTGGGGAGATGACCAGATGGGTAAAATGCTTGCTGTGTAAAAATCCCCAGAACCCACATAGGAGACATGAATGGTAAAGCACATCTAACCCTTGTGTCGCGGGAACACAAGGCAGAGGCTAGGGTCTTGCTGGCCAGCCAGACTGGCTGAAATAGCAAGCTGCAGGGGCAGCGAAAGGCCTGGCTCAAAAGTCAGGGTGCATAGAAATGGAGGAAGACTTGTGCTGTCAACCACGGGCCTCCACAGGTACATAGACCAATACTCTAGGTCAGCCCCTACCTCTCTGCCTGGGCACACAGGGTGACGATTTGAATTCGGTGACCCACTTAGAGGTTTTTGAAAGTTTAATCAGATAATGATACTTGCAGAGAGACTGAGTCACTGCTGTCAGACGGGAGGTTCCAGTGCTGGGAGAGTAGGCTGTGGTTACTTCACACCCGCTGTACCCTTTGCTTTATATCTATACAAATATAACCTTGGGTTTGGGTTTTTGTTTTTTCCTGTGTTGGGGCTCAAACTCAGGGCGTTGTACATGTTAGGCAAATGTTCTAAAACTGAGCTACATCCCAGCTGTCCAAGCACAGACTTATATATGCCCCCCTTTTGATAAACATTCCAACTATGTGGACACATTCTTTTCCTGTGTTTCAAGATGGAATTCTCATTATGTTGTCAAGACTCGCCTGAAACTCATGCACACAAGTGATTCTCCTGCCTCAGCACTGAAGCAGCTGGTACTATATTATGCACTTGCCATTGTCTGTGGCTTTTAAACTTTTTACAGTGTAGTTTTCTATAGTTTCTCCCCATAGGCAAACTAATTTTTTTTTTCTTTTTTCTTTTTTTCGGAGCTGGGGACCGAACCCAGTGCCTTGTGCTTGCTAGGCAAGCGCTCTACCACTGAGCTAAATCCCCAACCCCGGCAAACTAATTTTTAATAACTATAATATCACCTAATGGTTTTAATTTAACTTCCCTTATCAATAGATAATAGATTGGTAGGTGATGTTTCTCTAGTTTTTCACTATCTCAAGAGGAATGCTGTTAAGAGGAGAAAAAAATAGATCCTTTGGTTGTTAGAGTTAAGGGACTTGATTGTTCATAGCTTTGTTCTAATGTGTGAGCTTGAGCAAACCCCACTCCTCTAGGGTAAGTCACCATTAAGAGGTTAGAAAGTATCCCCTTGGGCTGGAGAGATGGCTCAGTGGTTAAGAGCACTGACTGCTCTTCCAGAGGTCCTGAGTTCAAATCCCAGCAACCACATGGTGGCTCACAACCATCTGCAATGAGATCTGATGCCCTCTTCTGGTGTGTCTGAAGACAGCTACAATGTACTCATATATAATAAAAAAGTAAATCTTTAAAAATAAAAGTATCCCCTTGAGTTTATGGTCAACATGAAGCATCTCTCATTGTAAAGTGTGTGCATACCGTAACTTTTAAAAACATAGGTTCCAGTAAATCCACTTAAAGGCTTGGACTGCAGCCAGTTTAAGCAGTTTAGATGTGTTGAAGAAACAGTTAACCAGTAGTAGACAATTGTCAGTCACATAAATACTCTTCAGGCCTAGGCTTCTCTGGCACTCTGAGGCTGCAGAGCACCTCCTGAGAACTGGCTGTTGGCCCACTCGTGTGGAATGCTTGCTCACTGCACCTGTTGTGGATGCTGCTTAGCCGTTTCTGACCTAAGTCTGCAGTGCCCTTTCCTCCTGGAAACTGGTGCCCATCAATCACATCCTCCTGTTTCTCAGCTCTTCACACTTTCCTCGGGTGGATGTAAGTCTTCTCAAGCAGAAAGAATTGCTAAAGAAGGGAAAGGTCATTATTTGAAATTTTCTATTGCTAATCTTGCCAGAGTCCTTGTCTGGTGAGTTCAGTAACTCAGAACTGAGATGTGGAGTCAGCGAAAGAAAGGACTCTGACCACTTGTCATTCAAGCAAGTGGCCTCGAATATCTCGAGCCATTTTTATTACACAGAATTTCAGAGCATTCAGTTTCAGACTTCCCTTAATCATTATCCAAGAATCTCAACCAGTACTTATGAAAGTCCCCCTTACTTCCTTGTCGTCAGTGATTCCCCTTTCCCATGTCTATGCAGTAAAATATTACAATCCAAATGACTATGTCATGGCTAAGCACACCTGAATATTGCCAGCCAAAATGATTTAAGTTGTATGACAGGCCAAGTGATTGTATCTAGCCAGCCACAACTAGTTTGTGCACAGGCCAGCAGCAGACATACAGTTTCAAAGTAAAAGACAATTAGAACCCAAACAAACTTTTAACAGGAATATAACCTTTGTCTTTTATTACCTTTTAACTCAGTATGCTTACAATGCATTGTACGTTGTCCTTATGCTCTAATCTGTCTTAGATTTACAGTGTGGTCCTGCTCTATACAACTTTCCTGTAAAGAGCTGAGGCTGACAATTAACACTTCTCCCTCAGCTCCTACTGTTCTTTTATTTTTGTACGAGTCCTTACCTGAGGCAAAGATGGCGCTATCCAACATCCATTTCTTTTAAGAGCTCACTAAGTAACTTACTTACTAACTTATCCTAGAGTGAACTAACTTGTCCTGAGAATGAACTCTTTAGGCCCTATCTTCTCTTGAGTTTCGAACATTCCTCTCTTCAATGTCTTGGTGAGCTTAGGTCCTCAGAAGAAGTAGTTGACATTGCCAAGTCCCTTCCTTTTTCCTCATACATTCCTATCAATTTTGGGACCATCCAATAAGGGATCTTTACAGGTCTTAGTCATGTCTTTACATAACCTTTTGACATCATGGCTCCATCTCCAAAGGTCTGACTCAGCCCCTTTGGTTATCATTCCCACTGGTCCTTGCCAAATGGGAGAGTTCCAAGGGGCCTTGCCTCAAGAAGGTCATTCACAGAACCTTCATGCTCCTTTCCCAGGAGAGACAACATGGCTACTGCCAAATGTAAGTGGCAATATTAATGTTTATAATACTCTCACATATATTTCAAAAACTTTTGCTTTAGAACATCAGGGGATAGAAGAACAAGCAAAGTCTCTCTTTGAGTCAATGAGCCTGTGAAGACCTCTTTAACTGCATTTTGTCTCCTCTGTCACTAGCCTGACTGTCCCTAAGCCTTGTCCACACAAGAGTCTGCAGGGAAAACCCCTGTCTTACAGTAATACTGATTTTTTTTTTGTAAGAGTATACCTGTCCTCAATGACCAAGTACTCTGTTATTAAATAGAATAATCTTAGCCTGGCTAAAGATATACATGTTTAGGTCTCCTCTGATGTCTGTACCACTTTAAGAATCAAAAAAATTTATAAACCTGATAATAAAATCGGATGTGGTGGTGCACATCTGAAATCCCAGCACTAGGGAGACAGGAAGATGGCTATGGTTGAGGCCAGCATCGTCTACGTAGCATGTTACAGGTCAGCCAAGGCTACATGATGAGACTCTGTCTCAAAACTCCATGACCTGGTATTCTGGTGGTGTTTGTGACCTCTTTCTCTGAATTTTTTGAATTCCTATGTAATTGCCAGGTGGTAAGGGAGTGTCTGAGTTGTGGGAAATAAGTTAAAGGTGAGGTCTTGGAGAAACAAGAACAACCCAAGCCATAAATCAGTAGTTGAAAAGAAATAAGAACAGGCTAGAAAAAAATAACATAGAAATGAAAAAAGAAAAAAATCAGTGAAAAGTTAGACAGCACCAAAGTTAGCAATGGAATTGAGAATCCTTAGCATATGCCTTAAAAGTGTATGCGACCTATGTAGACAGACGACCTATCAAAATTAAACCAAGATGAGATGAGCATTTAAAGAGATCGATAACAAGCAAATGAGGTGGAAGCAGTAACAAAATTATCTCCCATCTAAAACAGTCCAGTCTCACAATGGGTTCACTACCGAAAGCTTCCAGATACTTAACAATCTAACACCAGCGCTTCTCAGACTGGTCCATAAACTAGGAGAGGAACGCAAGCTACCAGACTCCTCCGATGAAGCCAGCGTTACTCTGGTAACCCAGTTAAAGACAGCAAAAATTATAACCAATCTCACTGATGGACATAGGCAAAAGTTATTAAAACATTTGCAAACCAGGTTCAAGAACACATCAAAAGGCCATTTACCATCTGAAGTGCTTTAATCCAAAGAGGCTGGAATGGTTCAACATGCAAACCAGTATAAGGATCCAAAGGCAGAAATCACAGCATCATCTAAGTAAATGAACAAAAGGCTTTTGGTAAAATCCAGCATTCTTTCATGATAGAAATCCCAAAGAGACAAGGAGTAGAAGGAATATATCTAAATATAATAATGTCTATATGTAACAAAGCTATATTCACAATTACACTCAATGAGAAACTGCATTTCCAGTAAAATGAGCAATAGACACATATGGTCTCTTTCTCTACACTTAAGCTAGAACAACATGATGAAACAAGGGATACAAATAGGAAAGGAAAAAGTAGATGATAAGATTTCATATACAGAAGAGCTAAAAGAAAACTTAGTCTTCCTATAAACACTTTCTGAAAAGTGGTGGCATACAAGATTACCATATAAAAATTAAAAGCATTATGTGCCTATCAACAACCATGCTAAGAAAGAAAAGAGGAAAGCAATCCCATTCACAGCTGTCCTATCTGACCCTGCCCACACACTCACCTGGCAGAGCCCTTGGGATAAATCTAACCAAAGAAGTGGAAGACCTTAACAATGAAAACACCAAAACGCTGAAGAAGGAAATTGAAGATCTATGCTTGCAGATTATAACTGAATATTGTCAAATCATTAGATTAAGAAATCCAAAGATTTGATGTAATCCCCATCAAAATTTAATGCCATTTTCATAGAAAAAGTTACTAAAATTTATGCAGAAACATAGAACACTTTGATCAAAGCAGTCAGTGCTAAACAAAAAAGAAAAAAAATGCTGATTCCAAGTTGTACCATGGAGCCATAGTGACCGCCCATTACCACACAGATCAGTGGAGCATAAGAGCCATGTGTTAATTCATGCTACCACAGCTACCTTATTTATTAAAAAAAAAAAATGCCAAAAAAAAAAACCCACACACACACATGGTGGAGGAAAGTGCATTTTTAACAAATGGTGCTGGTAATATTGCATACCCACATGTAAAAAAAAAAAAAAAAGAAAGAAAGAAAGAAACCAGACCCCTTCTCTAGCCCTGTACAAGACCAACTCCAGATGGACCACCTTCTCTAGCCCTGTACAAGACCAACTCCAGATGGACCAAAGACCTCAATGTAAGATCTCAGACTGAGACCTAGAGGGGGAAGTAGAGAAACCAGTCAAATTGCAGGCACAGGAAAGGCTGTTCTGAATTGAAGCCAGCTACGAAGTAATGCCAACTATTCACAAATGAGAGAGAACTCACCAAACTGTCACTGAAAAGCTGAATAATGAGATCATTATGTGAAGAGACAGCCCAAAGAGTGGAGCAGAATCTTCGCTAGCTATATTTCTAACAAATTAATATCTACTGAGAACTTTTAAAAACTAAGGAAATGTTCTGGTTTCCTTACTGTTGCTGTGGAAAAAACAACAAACAAACAAACAAACAAAAAATGTCCTGACCAAAGGCAACTGAAGGGAGAAAGTTTGTTTCACTGTTTAGGGTATAGTACATCCAGGGAATCTGGGCAGGGAGTTGAAGCCAAACTCACAGGAGTTCTTGAAGGAGGAGTGCTGCTTGCTGGCTGACTCACAGGCTTCGGCTCAGCTAGCTTTCTTGTATAGCCCAGGATCCCCTGTCTAGTGATGTTACTGTCCTGCCTGCAGTAGGCAGGGTCTGCCTACACCAAGTAACAATCAAAACAGTCCTCCGCAGACAAGACCAGACGCTAATTTGATGTATGCAATTCTTCAAACGAAGCTTTCTTTAGACGACTGTAGGCTGTGTGATCTTGGCAAAGCTAAGCAGGACAAGAAATCAACCAGCTAATCAATAGAGGAATTATGGATAGCTCTCAGGAGATGAAATACGAAATGACCAATAGACATACAAAAAAACATGTTCACCCTCAGTAGAGATCAGAGAAACTGAAATTGAAAATATCTTGCAACTCCATCTTCTTCTGGTGTCTGTGAGCATGGTTACACAAGGCAAACATATACACACATGTCCACGTTGTGTACATGTGATGTGTGGAATTTCATACCTATACACGCATCATATAATGGTTGCAAAAGGAACCATTATTTATTGTTGGTGTGACACTACGCAACTCACTGCGGAGGCTGCTTAAACTAAAACATCTATATGACCTAGCTGTGTCTGGTCTAGATACTTATCAATGGGACTCCTAATTAACATGTCACGGTCATACAGCGTTTCTATTAACCTAGTTACAAAGTTAGCCCAAATGTCCAGCGTCAGAGGAGCAGATAAGAAAATTGTGGTATATACACTTAAAGCACCCCCCTCAGCTATACAAATGAAATTACATCATTTGCAGAAAGGTGCGTAGCTCATGGTGATCACATTTAGCCAGTTTTAGACAAATGTGAGAGGAAGTTCTCTCTCGTTTGTGAACAAAACCTTGTATGTGTTTATGACATGAAGGTAGAAGTGACATCGTCTAGAGAAACAAAGGGGACTAAAAGGGGGGCAGTAAAGTTTAGGAGGGGGGAGCATATCCTCCAATGGTACACACTTGCATGAAAATGTCCTTATGCAACACCATAGCACGTATAATGAATGTCGTGATGAAGAAGTGCTTATTACGTAGAAAAAAAATGCAATCAGCCAAGAACAACTCAACCATTCTGGTGTTTTAGGTTAGGCGCTTCCCGAGAAGCAGGCTGTGGGCAGAGTCTGGCCAGGTGCTCCTTATTCGTGGCCCCTAACATTATCACTTTAGAGCACCAGGGCAGCGGAACGAAAGGTGCAGAGGGAGAGTAGATGTGGTGCAAGCCTGCTTGGGTGACCTTTCCTGACTGCTGACTTCTGGATGTAAGTTGATGTTGAGTCTGAACGGCCAGAAGATTGTGCCCTCGTATCGGTTACTTATTTGCTGTTGGATGTGGGCCAACCTGAGTGAAGGGCTCAACTTCAAGAGTAGGGCCTCCTCCTGATGGGGAAAACCCAGAAGTACCTGATGATCGAGCACTGATAGCAGTTCCTGCAGCGTGGCTGTGGGCCTTCCAGGAAGGAGGACCTCCTAAGTGTGTCCCAGCATCTATGACAGGAGAAATCCAGGTGATTCACCCTTCTGCAGAGTTCTCAACTAATAACCAAAAGCCTTGGAAATGGCTCTGAATTGTTTTCGTAATAAAATTGTATTTTCTAGAACATCTTAAGATAAATGGAGCCCTTTTGCCAACCTTTAAAGGGAGGACAGTGGTATTTTTTATTTCTTCCTCCAATGTTTATTAGCTGGAATTCTACTGTCAGGAAGAGCTCCCCTGCCGAAGACCACCCAGGGGAGTGTCTCAGCAGAGGGACCAAGGCTTGGATTCCAGGTAGAGAGTGGATTCGGCGTGACAGACAGACACAAACTTGAGGTGTGTGCTGCTGCAAAAAGCTTTACCTCTTGGCATAGATTTAAGCAATTAGAACAGGTACATCATAATTGGCGATCATCCAGCTCTTATTCATCACCCAACCGAATGTCCCTTGCAAGGAGGAGAGCTGAACGCACAGTCTAGGAAACAATTCTCAGCTGCAAACAATAGTTTAGAAAACTGCAGTTATACTGCCAGACTTGTGGGCACCAGATATGCATTCAACATTTACCTTTGTTCTAATAAAGTTTAAACCCTATAATTATGGTCCCCCAGAATAATATAGAAACTTTGTAACCATTCTATAATTTCTTTTATTTCTTGCTCAATGTTAATTTCTCTTTTTCTTCTAGTTAACTCTTGATAAGTTTGTTCAACTTGTTGGAACATATCCATGATCTTTCTAAAAGAGTCACTACTATCCTGAATCATGCTAAACAAAACTTTCCCAAAAGGGGGAAAAGCCTTTTCTGGAACAGTCATGTTCTTAATAGCTGCAATTAATTTCTCTCCTATTTGCTGGGAACTAATGGGTGCAGCAGTTGAATTCATAGCAGCCGTTGAGTTCATCAGAGTCATGATGGTGTGAGACGATTCCGTCTCTGAACTTTCAGTTCCTGAGACATCTAAAGGTACATGACCATCTTCCCGCACTGCTATATTCTTAAAATCAGATGTTGTTGACAGGCTTAAAGTTTCTAAGATCACCAAGGCTAGAACACAGAAGGCACCTCCACCGCAAGCGTAGACCCCAGTCATCATCTATTTGTAGGGAGACGGCCAGGACCTGCAGGAAGCCAAGCCATTCCAGGGACAGGCCTCTGTTGTGGATAGAAACGAAGCACAAGAGCTTCACGTCATAAGGACTCCACTGGAGTGGGTGTGGCAGTTCCTGGTTTTTTGTTCTTAAGACGAAGCTCCAGGATATCTCGCCTGACGGTATGGAGGGACTTCAGGATCAGCCTAAAAAGAACAGGGAAGATCAATAATACAACAATCACGAGCCCTAACCCTATGGCTGTGCAGATTCAATACTGAATCCAATCCATAGGATTCAAAGCTTTCAAACTTTTAGTAAACGATGCTGCAAGTTTATCCACGTTCCAGGCATCTAAATCTCTCTGACTCATGGCTGTAATCTGTTCCTGTAATTGTTGCAAGTCATAAGAAATATTTGTATCCTTCCAAACTCCTAGCAAATGAGCTTTAGTTCTACTCCAATTCTCTGATTCATTATAAGGTAAAGGAGTCACACAGATATAATGAAAACTAGAACGACTTCTGGTGGCAAGCCTGGTCTTAATAGAATCAACACCTTGTCCTAATTCTAAAATCACCTCTTCTAAGACATTAATTCTTGCTTCTAATTTTCTATCAATAAGATGTTGCGCTGAGAGAGCCACAGAAATATGTCTATGCATTTCACTAACAAAAGTAGCTGTCTGCATCTCTTTAACTAAAGCTGGAGTGGATACGGCAAAGGATATTAGGATAGCAATCAATGTCAAAATTCCTAAAATTAAGGCGGCCACAAATCTCTTAGGTCTAATTAAGTCATTAATGGTTTCTAAAGCTTGTAATCCAGAATTATCAAACCAAGGATCAGAGCCTATGTCTACTGGCAGCATAACATAAGCAGGTCGTTTTACAATCGACATAACAGCAAATTCTTTATCCAATCCAGATAGACAAAATACAGGTTTCACAAGTCATGTGATAAGACAAGATAAATATTAGTAGCAGTCATTTCAGAATGAGCAGATGTTACGATATCCTTTGCTTCTTTAGTTAATTTTTTTTTAGCTGTGTCAGAGTTGGGAACTTCTCTGCGATCTCCTCTAGGGAAAGTCCCTGAAAGGCTGCTTGGGTTTTTCGCAGAGTCTGTTTCTGTCTGCGCCTTCCTCTTCTTGACAGCTGAACTCGGGGGGCAGTCTGATGACTCTGTCAGGCACCCAGATTGGGGAGTCTACATCCTGTGGAAACACAGAACCATAGCCTTGTCCTGAGGCCATTAAAATATCAGGGCCCCTCCAGGCTCCCGAAAGTAAGTCCTTCCACAGAACTAGAGGTTTGGGAATTGTTCTTCCTGTTTCAGCATGTCTTGTCACAGGAGTTACTCCTTCCTCGCCTGTGTTCAAATAATTTAGAACAAACAAAGCATGAGTTAATAAGTGGTGAGGAGAGAGATATGAGTTAGCATTTTTCAATCTCTGAACTTGAGCTTTTAATGTCTGATGTGCTCTTTCCACAATTGCTTGTCCTTGAGGATTATATGGAATTTCAGTGCTGTGTTCTATGCCCCATGTGGCCAAAAATTTCTTTAAGGATTTTGACACATAGGCTGGAGCATTGTCTGTCTTCAGCTTTCTGTGTCTTCCCATATTAGCAAAGCTAGCACATAAGTGTTGAATAATATATTTTACTGCTTCCTCTGTTCTTGCTGATGTGAATGTGAATGTGTCTACAGTGACATGCACATAGTAAAGCCTTCCAAACTCAGGCATGTGAGTAACATCCATTTGCCGTAACACATGAGGCTTTAAGCCTCTGGGATTAACACCCATTTTCTGTACTGCCCCCGCAGAGGGTGGGGCAGGTAGTACATTGTTTAACAATCTGCCTGACCTGTGCTCGAGCTATGCCAAAGACTCTTTGCAAAGCCAGAGCATTCTGATGATGTAAATCATGGCTCTCCTTAGCCTGTTCCAAGGCCGTAAAGATTCTGGTATATGAATCTGCCAGCTCATTACCCTGAGCTAGGGGTCCAGATAGTTTAGTATGTCCCTTTATGTGTCCCACATAGAACTTATAAGTTCTACTCTGTATCAACTTTTGTAACTTCATTAACAGGGGTAAAATAACTGAGTTTCCAGCTAGCAAGGCTGTCTCTATAGCTGGGAAAAGTCCAACTATATATTTAGAATCTGTATAAAGATTAAAAGCTTCATTAAACTCTTCAAAGGCCATTATTACAGCAATTATTTCTACTTGCTGTGCTGATAGTCCCTGTAGGGAGGTTTGTTCTACAGGCCAAGACTGTGGCCAGTCTTTTTTTGCTAATCGGGTTCTGTCTACTCCCGTATCTAGGAGACCATTAAAAAGTTCTCCACTAATCCTTATTTTCTTAAAAGGTCTTTGTTTTCCTATGTCAGCTACCCAGGGCACCAAGTCTGAGGAACCAAATTGTCCCTGACCTCTCTCTGTCTTTATTTCAGGGTTAGGTAATCTTATGTAAGGTAGCAATAACAGTTGGGCTATGTGTTGTCCTTTTCTTATTATACAGGTCTCCTTTTCAGCTTTAACCATGACCTTAATTTTCCCTGTGAAGTCAGCATCTATAATTCCAGGCAAGACCTCAAGCCATACTTTGTAATTAGAGCTCCTTCCAATAAGAAGACCTGTACACCTTCTAGGCACCTCCCTAGAACTGAAGTAGGGACCAGTGTGACACCATCTGTGTTGGACAGTATCACATCTTGACCAGCTGTCAAATCTAACCCTGCACTTCCTGGAGTTGCCCTTGACAAATCATGAATAGTAAACTCTGGTGCTTCTGAATTTAATCCAGCTTTTGCTTCCGTAAAGCAGCCCTCTCTTTGTGTGGGGCTGAGAGGATGCCCCCACCTAGTTTTTTGATTGTTCTGGGGCATCTTCTATTTTTATACCACCCTTGTTAAACTTAGACTTGCGTTCATTCTTCCAGTGCCTTCCTTTTTGACACCTAGGACAGAGTCCTGGTGCTTGCTTTCTATTACTATTCTGTCTTCCTTGTTTTCCCTTCTTGCACTCTTTCCTTATATGTCCTGTTTCCCCACAGTCGAAGCATGTGGGTGGAGGTCTATATTTTCCACCTCCATATGTCTGTTTTTACAAAGGCGCCGAACTGTTGACCTTTCATCGCTGCAGCATAGGCCATTCCCTATACCACTGTTGGTGAGGCGTCCTTACGGGCCTTTATATAGTCCTGAAGACTCCCTGATTTTCTTATAGGTCTGATCAAGTCCTAACACAATGACTTGGCATTTTCCCATGTTAATTGTTTCAATAAAATGTCTGTCCCCTCACTGGGGGGCAGCATCCTACTTATTGCCTCCTCTAATCATGAGACAAATGTCTGATAAGGTTCCTCATTAGATTACCTTATCCCTGATAAGGTAGTTCCCTTGGTCCCAGGAGGAGGAATGGCCCACCATGCCAAGACGGCATTAGCAGTAATTTCCTTCAATGTTTGTTTTGGTATCGCCACTTGAGCATTAGGTGCTAGGAAGGACCCAGTCTCAAGTAGCATATCCATGGTAACCTTAGGACCCTTCTTAGCATTAGCATACTTCTTCACTGTGTCTTTTGATCTTTCTTCATAATCCATTCTCCAGAGGACATAGTCCCCTGGGGCCAATGTACCTTTAGCCGTCTGATGTCAATCATGCAGAGTCAACCATTGACTAGCCACCGTGTCCACAATCTGTACTGTATAGGGGGCAGAAGCTCCCATCGGCTTAACAGCTGATTGCAATTCTTTTAGGGTCTTAAGAGGGAGAGGTTCCCATTCAGGCTCTTCGTCCTCACCGTCCAAATGATGTATCACAGGGAAGGCAAAGGTAGCATCCCCTTCTTGCCTAGCTTGAGCAATGGCTCCCTGGAATCCTATAGGAGTAAGTAAACCTTTCTTCCTAGGAGCAGGCTTGGGCTTTGGCCTCCTCATGGACAGAGCCGTCCTGTCATGATGATGATCCCTATCCTCAAGGGGCTCATACCTAGCAGCTTCCTCCTCCAAGTCTGCCTCATCTTCTGTATCTAAGATGTCATCCTCCTTATCCTTTTTTTATTGCTGCCATATGACTTGAGGTGACAGGAGCCAAGGGTATGGCTTCATGGCTCAGCAAAGCTGTCTCCTCTACTAAAAATTCCAAATATGTTTTGTTAGTTAAAATATCTCTGATTTGTAGCCAGAGTGGATATGCTTGGTGAGGGATGGAGCCCTCCCTATTTTCTAAGGTTTACTTCTTCATCTCTTTTCCCACTCTCTTCCAATCAGGGAGATCGAGACTTCCATCCTCAGGGAACTCAAATGATTTCAGCTTGATTCATGCAATACAGTGGTTCTCAACCTTACTAATGCCCTTTAATACAGTTCCACATGCTGTAGTGACTCCGAACCATAAAATTATTTCATTGCTACTTCATAACTAATTTTGCTACTGGCATGAATCGTAATGCAAATATCTGATGTGCAGGATATCTGTCTGATATGCAACCTCTGAAAGGATTGAGAAGAATATGCTGAGAACCACTGATCTAACACAAAAATGTACATTGGACCATTATCAGGTTCTAGCAGCCACTGAGCTATTGCTAAGAACACTGTTATTAATCCTTTGTTTATTATTATTACAGAGGAGAGCATTGAGTCACCTTGGAATACAGTTTGTATAGCAAAGGTTTTGTTCTACCTTCTACTTTTATTCTAGCTTTATTTTCTCTATAGCACCCTCTTGAAATGACCAAGAGACTTTTTTTTCCACATGTCTATAAGATGTCATGATATTTTAAATTTTTCTATTATTTTTTGTGCATTAGTGTTTTGCCTGAATGTTTGTATGTGCACTGTGGTGATTTGAATATGCTTGGCCCAGAGATTGGCACTATTAGGGGGTGTGATCTTGTTGGAGTAGGTGTGGCTTTGTTGGAGGAAGTGTGTGACTGTAGGCAGTAGGCTTTGGGCAGTGGGCTTCGAATCCCTCTCCCTAGCTGTCTAGGAGACAGACAGTCTTCTCCTGGATGCAGTCAGATCAAGATGTAGAACTCTCAGCTCCTCCAGCACCATGTCTGCCTGAGGCTGCCATGCTTTCCAACATGATGACAATGGACTGAACCTCTGAACCTGTAAGCCGGCACCAATTAAATATTGTCCTTTGTAAGAGTTGCCTTGATCAAAGTGTCTCTTCACAGCAATGAAACCCTAAGGCTTCACCTGATGCAGGCCTGGTGCTTTCAAACCTTAGAAGTGGGTATTGGGTCCTGTGGCAGTGGGGTTAAGAACGTTTGTGAATCATCATGTGGGTACAGGTGCTGGGACCTAAACCTAGGTCCTCTCAACCTCTGGGGCATCTCTCTCCCGCACCATGTTCTCATAACATTAAACATTCAATCCAGTCCTTTGTAAGTGGTTGTTCCCCCACCCCTATTTTACACAGGTTCTTGATATGTAGCCTTAAGTACTCTGGAACTTACTGTTGAAACCCAGCAGATTTAGAGCATGTGGTGGTCCTCCTGCCTCTGCTTCTACAGTGCTGTTATTTTACCCCATATCTGGTAGAAGGATCCTGTTAGGTCAGCTCTTCTGCCATGACCTCGTCTCTTTCTTCTGGCTATCTTGTTTTCAAGTAAGGTCAGGTACTCAAAGCCTATGCTACACCTCTTTCCCCAGCTCTGGAATCAGCCGTTTTTCTTTGGAGTCCTGGTTCCTTTCAGAAGAAAACCACTTGATTTTAGCCCAGTGTTGTTAGGTTAATCTCTCACCAGTTTTAAACGTTCAACTATGGCCCCTCCCACAATTCTACGCAATTTGCTCAGGCTCATGGATTCAAATCCAATAGAAGCCTATTTTTTTCCAGCCTTTAAGTTAATATGCCATCTTTCCCTTTATTTCTTTTGCCAAATTCCTTTATGTTTTACTTGGTTCCAACAAAAAGTGAGTTCATACCGCTTCTCTCCATGTGAGAAATATCAAGTTCACTTCAAGGAAGAAGACCCCATATTGATGCACTGGAGCAAGAGGCGGCAGCCATTCGGGAGAGAAAATCCTAAGATGACCGAAATGAAAGGGAGGCACTCTTTGTTCCTTGGCAGACAGGACTCTGCCCCCTGGCATCACCACAGGCAGAGGAGGAGTGCAAGTCTGGCCAAGTCCACCCCGTTGTGCTGTGTCCTATCTTTGTGTTGTCACACTGGGGGTGTGATTTTTATTAAGGTCAGGGTTACCATCGTACATCTTACTGAGTATTATAAGTCAAACGCCAAGTCCCTCCCCACCGGTCAATGCCACTACGCTAAATGTCCTGGTTCATATGTTAACCTGATATATAAGGGACCACTGTGTGGGTTTTGATGCCAATGCACTCCACGTCTCCATTTCGTCGGTTGGCTGTGTTTTTTTTTTTTTGTTGTTGTTTTGTTTTGTTTTGTTTGTTTGTTTGTTTTTGTTTTTGTTTTTTTTTTCATTCTCCTTTTAGTCTCCTCTGGTAGCCTGGTTGACCTGAGGGTTTGTTTTGTTTGTTTGTTTCTGTTCCTGTTTTTTATTTTTTTTTTAAAGACAGTAATTTTTAGCTCTCTTTGTCCCCATCCCTGCCTGACCTCTTAGATGATGCAGTGTCTCAAAAGGGGTCTTTTCCTCTTTTGATGTTGGTAGGTGGGGAAGAATGGCGTGATCCCTGCACATGACTGTGAAACAAGAGAATGGATTCATTACTTGGGGACAGATACACGCTCGTAAATGTGTGTACACAATATATCGTAAATTATCTACGGTACAGGAGAGTGAACCTAGGATTTTACACCTGCTAGGCAAGTGCTCAGCCACCTAACTAGTTTTTCAGCTCTGTTTATACTTTTTTATTTTTATCTTGCAAGAGAGGCAAATTGTTCCAGTTGGCCTTAAACTCATTCTATAGTCCAGACAGAGGAAGCTTAACAGTCCTCCAGCTTTAGTCTCTTACCAGACTAGCAGAGTTCATAGCCCTGTGCCATGAGGCCCTGATAAATAAATACATTTTGGAACTTTTGTAAGAAGAGTGCCCAGTGTTTTGTGTGAAAACACCCTCTTCCTTTTCAATCCTTTTTTTTTTTTTTTTTAATAGTCCTCTCTGAGTCCCGGAACCTTTGCTCAGACAATTAGGTGTCTAGGGAAGCTTTAGGCGGTGATACCTTCCACAGACCAACCAACGCTTAAGGGCGTGGAGAAGCAAGCAGGGCGGGCACTGCGCGATGAGGGGGCGTGGCTTGGCCGGGGAGATTGACTCCCGGATGCTGTCCTTATCAAGCCTCTGGCGCCTGCTCTCCTGTATGTCCCTTCTGCCCCGAGCTGTCTCATTACTGCCAGCTCTTGCGCAGCTTTGTCTGGGTTTGTTTCCACGTCTGTGGTTTCTGTCGCCGCTACCCTGTCTCCATCGCCCAGCTCAGCTTCTGGCCTTCCTCCGATACTCCACGGGAGAGCCCAGAGAGCCTCCGGAGCTGGTGAGCTGAGGTGGGAGAGAGCCCGAATTCGGCTGGGGACTGTGGGGACCTGTACTGAGTCAGCCACAATCAGCTAGTATCTCACAGCCAGAATGTGTTCTGGGCCATTCTACTTTTGCTTTCTTCCATCTAAAGCCAAACTTAAGCTGTAGTTTAGAACTGTGGGAACGAAGCAGAAACCGAGACTAAGAAGTCTACTTACTACAGAGTTGTGGGCGGCCATAAAGGTCCCCAGGTGGAATTTTTTTGAGACTCAGTTTGCAACTGAGTGATCTCCCCTAAGTTTCCCTCCTCAAGCAAGGATGACTTCAGAAGTCATGCTAAACTGTACTCTCTCTCCGAGAAAGAGAGCAGAGAGGACTTGGTTGGAAGGTGAGAAAGTATGGTACAGCAATTAATAATTAAAGTTATCTGCTAAAGCAAACAACTCCAAAGGAGACCTGTACTTGATTCTTCTCAGTCCCCAGTTCTCAGCACATAGTTTGGGTGAATCCTTTAGGTGTCAATGTCAGGCCACTGTGTTACCGCTGCCATCAATATTATTAGCATAATAATAGTTAATGATAATTAATGACAACTTAATTGTTGAGGTGATGGCGGAACCAAAATTGAATTGTAAATAAAGGTCAACACTCATAATAATTAAAGACATGGATTTGTATAGTGCCTTCAAGTTTATAAAGCACTCTGGAATGGTCCTCATAAGTACACATTATTCACCTTTAACTAGTCAGAGCTAGTCATGGTGCCTTGCTCCTGTGCACTCAGGAGGCTGGGGCATGAGAATCACAAGTTCAAGACCAGCCCAGGTGCTAAGAGGAGGAGCTGTAATTGATACAATAAGGCTTTGTACTGAGAACAGCACCGTGATGTGGTTTCACTGTGAGAACACACATCATCAATGTATATGCACATCTGTATGGCACAGGTTGTGTGGAATGTATATAAAAACCTATTGCTGCTGGCTCCATGATGCGTAAGAACGCGAAGTGAAGTCAAACATGGTGTCAGGAGACAGAAAACATGAAATGGGGGAAGCTGCAGCCAGCTAATGGTAACATGCTGCTTCACTGTAGATGTTTAGTAAGTTTGTATTCCAAGATAGTGATACAAAGTGTAGTCTAATGGATGTATGCAAGCCAGTAATGTAGCTTTTTTTTTTTGTCATTTCAAGTTGTGTGAGCTGTACATAAATGTTTGTATAGGTCTGACATCTTATATGAGTGAGGTGTCAGGGCTGCGGCACTCATGACTGAGATGTCTGTAGGCAACAGGAGCTTCAGCACTGTTAGAATCCTGTGGGACCACCACACACATGCAGTCTAGTATTAGATTTTATGTAGTACATGACTACTTTAAACGTCAGATTCAGATATAATGTGCCCTGTTTGGCATGGTGGTGCACACCTGGAATCCTAACACTCAGGAAACTAAGGTTCAAGGATAACAAGTCCAAGGCCAGTCTGGGATACAAAGTGAGACATTGCTTAGGAAAAATAAATATGTAATGATTTATAATTGAAAAATAGTGATCTAGTGAGTGCCATGTATTGTGAAATAGGCTTTGTAACAGCTATTTAAGGCCCCCGTGTTCTTTTTATGTAGAATTTAATTCATTTTATAGATGAGGATCTTGAGTAGAGCCTGTAGTACTCTAAGCCAAGTCCTTCATTAAGCATTGCCAGCGGTGGGACTCAGAGACAGAGGCGTCCTTAGAATAGAGCCCAATGGTCCATGGAAGGAGAGAGCCGGAGGGTGGAGAGCAGCATGCTCTAACATGCTGAGAAGACAGTCCACCCAGTCTTTTAATTATGTGGTGGGAGCCCAAGCCTGGAAGGAAGGGCGGCTTTTCTTCTGACTCGGAGGCCACTTTTGCTCTTCTCACAAGTGAACCACCATTCTCTCAATTTAGTGATCGATTGAGTCATTCATATGTGTTCCAATTTTCTCTTGCTTGACTCAGGCTGTAGACAGAC
The DNA here is from genome assembly GCF_021556685.1 of Rattus norvegicus. Lineage (NCBI taxonomy): Eukaryota > Metazoa > Chordata > Mammalia > Rodentia > Muridae > Rattus > Rattus norvegicus. Next base: position 166,730,968 of record NC_141534.1, on the reverse strand, counting down.
AGGAGTGCAATATTCCTATCTCATTACCTAGAAAGCTTCCTGAGAGACTGGTCTAAACTGATCGTTTCATTCCCATCAGAAACTCTGCAGGGACTCCCTGTCTGTAGGATCGATACCACAATAAGGTGACAAAACCCATCAGGATCTAGCTCTGCTGGTCCACTTAGTCCCATCTTTGCTCACAGGCTTTGCGCTCCACTTCCCCAACAATTACACCAGCCTCCTGGAAGCCTCCCCAGCTCATCGTTGTTGGTTACCTAAACCAGCAACCTCGCTGCTTCTCACCACTTGGCTGACCTGATCTTCACTCTTTCTTTGCTGGTTCATCTGTTCATGCACTCAGTTAGCCAGCAGATATGTGCCAGAGCCTATCATAGACCGTGCCTGGTTCTAGGTGTAATTGAGGAGTGCAGTGAAGAAACCACAGAGGTGGCAATCTCTTCAGAGATTTTGGGGGCTGTAGGAGATAAGAAAGTAGTGGCTTTTACTGACAAATGGAAACCCACTCTACAAGGTTACTGAGGAGTGCTGAGTGCTCCCCGGGTCAGAGTTCAGCCTGAGCTGAGTGCAGACTGCCATCTTGGGGACCTGACACTGGAGCTTTGTTTTTATAAGCATGCACTTATAGCCACTGCTTGGGTAGGTGGAAGACTTTTATTGTAGCTAAGAGAGAGGCATCTGGAAGGAGCCATGGCTACCTCTCAGGGACAGAAAGAGGAGCAGACTGGTGATTGCCAGGACTATGGGAGCAGAGAAGATAGCAAAGATTGTGGGAGAGCCCTGCCAGTGGCTATGCTGTAGCTGTAGCTGTAGCTGGAGGAGGGCAGGCTAGCTGGAAATAGCCTGGGAACTATTGTGGGGCCTCTGATCTGTTGGAAGCCTGTTTGGTTTAGTAGAGAACTAGAGGCCCTCTCCAGACACTAGGGTTCTGTAGGAGAAGATAAGAAGGTAATGGCCTTTACCGGCAAACAGAAACCCACTTTACACGGTTTCTAGGGAACACTGAGTGTTCGCCGGGTCAGAGTCCAGCCTGGGGTGAGCACAGACTACCACCTCGGGGTGTTGGGACCTGATCCTGTGGATCTTTTATTTTGTAGCATGCATTGAGTATGTGTACTATTTGAGAACTCTGACAGTGAGAAGTCCTGTGAAGAAACAAGCAGGGAACAAGGCACAGAGGTGGCAAGGGCATTGTTGGGTAACAACCCAGCAACTGGATGATATTTGAATATAGCTTCAGGAGGTGAGACAGTAGATGATGTTTGACCAGAACCGAGGGAAGTGAGGTAGGGAATTGTGCAACTATCTGGAAAAGAATGTACCAGGCAGAGGAGCTGGCTAGCTTGGCCCAGTTTACCCTCTCTGAAAGTCCTTTGCTGGAGCCTTGATCTGCACAGTTGTGCCTTTTCTGTTTTCCTAGTTGCTCTGTGTTTATCTCTAAGACAACACTACTGCTTCATATTTACCTGTGTGTATGTCTGCTTCACTCCTTCTAACCTTGAGAACAGGTGTCTCCTCAACACCCATGTAAAGGCCTCATACATGTAGGCACAGAAATGTTTATTGAATAAATAAAGAGGGGGACTCATTGGCTTAGCTCTTATGGGCTCCCTCCCTCCTTCCCTCTCTTCCTTTCTTTTTTTTTATTTGTATAAATTATTTGTAGATGGGCCTTGGATGACAGATCATTTGAAAGATTAAGTCTTAAAGTTTACTTTTTTTCCTGTTTGGCCTGAGTCCCTTCTGTGGTGTCTGGGAAGTGAGGCTTCTGGGCTCTTCCGTGCTCTTTCGGTTTCCGGAGGCTTCTACTGTCAGTGTCACAGACCGGCTAGCCTAGCAAATGGCAGCTAAACTATCGAGAAGGCCCATGTAGCTGAGTGTGCACAAATGTCATCTCCAGGGGGCTGGGAGTAGGAGCAAACCCAAAGCCAGCTATTCCTTGAGCTGCACACAGAGGGTCACACCAGCCAAAGCTGCAGGTCTACCTGCATTAGACCCCCCCCTCTGGAACTGAGATCACACCAAGATGCACCCTTTGAGAATCTACACCCTCTGTTGTGTGTACCCCTCACACAGTGAACTACAGGGCAGAGCATGGATTTGGCATGGATGAGAAAGCAGATTTGTCTTTTATCCTGGGCTTCAGGATGGGGAGGAAGCTTGCCTAAAGCATTGTTAATCTCGAATGTTACTCGAATGGGTTTGGGTAACCTATGAACCCTAGGCCAAGGAAAGGACGTATCCAGAGAACAGAGTTGTTGAATGAGGGTGCATAATATTTGCTTTGGGATGTTGATACCATGATGCTCTCTGTATATGAAAAAGTGGATATTCAAGTATATCCACAGCTCCCATGTGCCTTCAGCAATGAAATGACCAAGAACTTGTATGCAGACCCACACTGAACTGTTTACTGTCCTTACAGAAGTCATGGAAGAAGTTTCATCCTGCTCCCTCCGCAGCACTCTGTTCCAGCAGGAAGAACAGAACAGGATTACCTACCGGATCCCAGCACTGCTGTACATTCCTCCCACCCACACCTTCCTGGCCTTCGCAGAGATGCGTACCTCAAGCAGAGATGAGGATGCTGTCTACCTGGTGTTCAGACGAGGGGTGATGAAGGGGTGCTCTGTTGAGGTGACTCATCCCAGATATAGGCATGGGCCTCTCTTGGGAATTGGTTCTAATGCTCTGTCTTGTTTTGGCTTGCTGGGAGCCAAAGTGGTTTAACTAATTCACTGCTACAGGCCTCATCTTCTCTCCTCAGAGCTGAATGCACTTCCGGGTCTCTTCTTTTCTCCCCACCTTTGACCAGCAAAACTTTGTGTGGGTAGCTAAGAAAGGGAAGGCTTTTACTACGTGGTTAGGGACACACAGCATCTTCACAGCCTTTCTGCCTCCTAGGTTTTGATGTCAGTCTGGCACATGGGGCAACGAGGCTCAAACACTTTGTCACTTACCCTAAGCCATGCATCTATAATCCAGCAGGAAAAACATATCTCAGACTCAGGCTCAAGCTCCCAAGGCCTCTGTGGTTCATTCAGACCAGATGTGGCCGGCTTTTTGTTCCTATGCCCTGGTAAGGCCACCCAAGGAAGGAAGCACCATTTGCTCAGCTTTGCGAGTACTTCATCCCTGAATCTGCCTGCTTCTCTGCCTCTTACAGTCTGAGCTTCATATCCAAGGTGAGGGCTCTGCTATGTTACAGTGACGACGCGACTGCCGAGCCCTTGTCCTTGCTTTAAATCCTTCTGAGGATTTTGTACTTTGGGGACTTTCCAGCTCCTGTTCTTCATTGTGTCTCCTTAGGTCCCCTCAGGAGCTTGGCAGATGAGACTCCACAGAGGCCCAGCCCCGTGGCCTGACAGGGCCTGGAGCTCTAGCTGTTTCATTTGCTCTGCACAGGTTATCACCTGTGTTCCTGTTGCTTCTCTTTCTGGCGGGGCCAGTGAGCTACCAAGCAAGGCCGTTGCTGGTTTTGTCTCCCGGTTTGCTCTTGAAGAACGCGCTGCAGGGCCTCACTGTCCAGCAGTCCCACGGTTCCCACATTGTCTCGTCACTGCACTGACTTTCACTCTTTCCTTAATGGTAGAGTTTTGAAATTAGGAAAAACATTTCTCAACATAGCACACTGATTTCATTAGCAGCTTCTAGCTTAGCAGTTAGGGGCATAGCTTTAGTCAGTGTCCTAGTTAGGATTACTGACTCCTGGCTGTGATGAAACACCAGATGAGGGTTTATTTCATCCTACATTTCCAGGTAACAGTCCAGCTCTGAGGAAAGTCGGGACAGGAACTCAAACAGGGTAGGAACCTGGAAGCAGGAGCTGATGCAGAGGCCACAGAGGGTGCTGCTGACTGGCTCATTCAGCCTGCTTTCTCATGGCCTGGCTGGCACCTCTCAATCACTAATTAAGAACATGCTCTACAGCTGATCTTATTTCTCAGTTTCGGTTCCCTCCCCTCAGACAACTCTAGCTTGTGTCAAGTTGACTTAAAACTAGCCAGGGCAGTCAGTGTACCCTGTTGGATTTCTGAACTTGGGTCCTTGCGTGTTCTCTGCTTTATCCCTTAACAGGATGTAGTTGAGAATGTGAACTACCTCGTAAGAACACAACACTAGACATCCTTCTCGGTGGCCAGCTTCCCTAATACTTCATTCATATAAGGATCTTAATCATTGATGGTAAATTGCATGTTTTAAATGAGATAGTCTCTACTTCTAACCATACAGTGGTCTTATCCCTGCCTTCTTGAGCAGTCATACCATAAAGCCCTTTGGCAGAGAGGCACTTCCATGCCCCCTACGACTTCCTTCCTCAGGGCCGAGAAGGTCTTTTAGTGGCAGGCTTGATTTGGCATCTGGTCTCCTGAAGCTGCAGCCTGGAGACCTGTCTGGGCTGTCTTCTCAGTATACCAGGCACGTCCAGCATGGGCTTGGCTCCTAGAGTGGAATTTCCTGTGGGGCATAGGCAGGCCTAGTACAGGAGGTGCCCTAACCTGGCACCTGTGTAGATGAACATTTGATAGAACCCGTCCCATATCACCATATATGAACAAAGGGTCATCTCCCCGTTCCCCATTAAACACAACCTCATGAGTTGGGATGCTTACTCTTTTTTTTTTTTTTCTGGGCAAAGTGGCTTTATTAGTGTGGCAGGATCACAACAGGACTTAGGAATCAGGACTTAGGGGCCCTTCCTCTTGCCAAAGGTGGGCACAACATTGACAAAGCGTCGGTTGTACTGCATTCGCCTCTTGGCCCGACCAGTCTTCTTCTTTTCCTGTTTGGCCATCTTGGGAGTCTGACCTCTCACTTTCCCAGCACGAGCCAGAGAACCATGAATTTTACCTCCCAGCATGCGGCCGGCTACCTCCAGAGTGGTCAGGGCCTCTACACCACACTGGCCTAGAGTGGCCTCATCCTCCAGCGGCGAGCCTGTCAGAAGCACGACTTGGTCTTCGGGGGCAGTGCCTTCCAGTGAGGCCACATGAGCTTTGATCTGGGCGACCGTCTCCTGGTTGGTCACCTCGAGGGTGTGTAGTTCCTGGGCACGGACAAAGAGCTGCATGTTGGCTACTTACCCTCGGACGCCGCTGCTGCAACCGCAAAGATGGAGTCAAGAAAGAGCGGGATGTTTACTCTTTTTCTTTTCTTTTCTTTTTTTTTTTCGGAGCTGGGGACCAAACCCAGGGCCTTGCGCTTGCTAGGCAAGTGCTCTACCACTGAGCTAAATCCCCAACCCTGGGATGTTTACTCTTATAAGCAAAACTACCATGAAATACGTTTGTAAATTTTTTGAAGAGGTTTATTTAGCTTGCTGGTGAATTGCCTTGTGCCTTTTCTCTCAGTGTGTGGTGCTAGGATCCAACCCAGGGTTCTACATAAGCTAGGCACACACTCCATCCTGTTCGACACCTCCAGCCTTTTATTTAATGAACACATATATCTTGGCATAATTTTCCAGAACTGAGCATCCTGGCAAAGGATAAATGTATCTATACCCAAGAACTCAACTATTATACTCCAATCCATATATTAAGGAGCCTATTTGTCCATATTTTTTTTTACCAACGATTACCAAGGTTTATAATGTAAAATATTGTTAGTTTAATTCCAATTTATGTTTTGTTTTGTGTGTGAGGTTGAACATATTTTCTTCCTCCTTCTGTAACATGTCTGCTCTTTGGGGAGCTCCGCCTTTCTTGTGGTGTGTGTAACTAGTCATTATCTCTTTTACTCCTTTTGTAGCTCCTCTGTTCCTCTCCATTTGGCCAGTGAGGAAATGCCAATCAAGTCTGCCCAGATTCTCGCAGTAGTGATAAGAGCAGGCTAGGGCAGGGCTCTCTGACTCTGCTTGAGTCTTTAGCTCCTCTGCATTGCTCTCCCACCCTAGCCCAGGACGAGAAAAGCCCTTCAGTCTTGAACTTTGCTGGGAACGTCCCTATCTGATCCATTGTTTATGTTTCATTGTTCTCTCCCCCCAGTCACGCCCCCTCATCTCTGGGCCCTCTGTTTGTCTCTCTGTGTACATGCGCCACAATACATGTCTGGCGATCAAAGGACAAGTGGAAAGTCCTCGGTTCTCTCCTTCTACCATTGAGTCCCAGAGGTCAGACTCAGGTCACCAGGCTTGGTGGCAAGCATCTTCACTCTGAGCCATCTCACTGGACCCGCCTTTCTTGTTTTTTTAAAAGATTTGTTTATTTATTTAATGTACGTGTGTGCACTGTTGCTGTCTTCAGACACAGCAGAAGACTTACAGATGGTTGTGAGCCACCACGTGGTTGCTGGGATTTGAACTCAGGGACTCTGGAAGAGCAGTCAGTTAAAAGCACTTTTTAACCACTGAGCCATCTCTCCAGCCTGCCCCCCTTTTTTGTTTGTTTGCTTTTGTAAACTTTTATTGGCTGTGCTCACATGCCAGGTATTGGAGATACAAATGTACACAATTTAGGTTTTGTTCAGAAAGCTCATGGTCTGAAAGAGGAGACAGTTACCAAACATATGGATAGTGTCATATAGATGCTCTAAGCTCTTAGAGGAGTGAGTTTCCAGGAAGACTTTCCAGAGGAGGTGGCACTGGAGTTGGATATTGGAGAATGATTTGGAAGTCCGGATGAAGCAAAGAACATTCTTGAGAGAGAACAGCTTTTGCAATAGCTAGCATTTCCATTTTTCAGATTTAAAGCCACCTTGTAATAGCTGCCAAGTTAGTGATCATTTGGGCCTTCAAGATTCTGTCCAATTCAATGTCACATATTGTTTGAAAAAAAGAACTGATGCTTTTTTTTTTTTTTTTGGTTCTTTTTTTCAGAGCTGGGGACCGAACCCAGGGCCTTGCGCTTCCTAGGCAAGCACTCTACCACTGAGCTAAATCCCCAACCCCAGAACTGATGCTTTTAATGAGCCTCTTGTCTTCATTTAGAAACTCATGTCCACTGTCTCCTTCTCTTTCCCTTGTCTAGTGGGGCCCCCAACAGCCACTGATGGAGGCCACATTACCTGGGCATCGCACCATGAGCCCCTGCCCTGTGTGGGAGAAGAATACTGGCCGTGTATACCTGTTTTTCATCTGCGTGCAGGGCCATGTTAGTGAGCGCTGGCAGCTTCTGTGGGGCAGGAATGCTGCCCGTCTCTGCTTCCTTTACAGTGAGGACTCTGGGTGCTCGTGGGGTGAAGTGAAAGATTTGACTGAGGAAGTCGTTGGCTCAGAGATGAAGCACTGGGCCACGTTTGCTGTGGGCCCAGGTCATGGCATCCAGCTGCAGTCGGGGAGGCTGCTCATTCCCGCCTATGCCTACTTGATATCATGCTGGTTTCTCTGCTTTCCATGTTCAGTCAAGCCCCATTCCCTAATGTTCTACAGTGATGACTTAGGAGTCACATGGCACTGTGGCAAGTTCATTAAGCCCCAGGTGACAGGGGAGTGCCAAGTGGCAGAAGTGCCTGGGAAGGCTGGTAACCTTGTGCTCTACTGCAGTGCCCGAACACCAAACAAATTCCGAGCAGAGGCTTTTAGCACTGATAGTGGTGACTGCTTTCAGAAACCAACCCTGAACCAACAACTCTGCGAGCCTCGTGGTGGCTGCCAAGGTAGTGTAGTGAGCACCCGGCCTTTGAAGATGCCATACACATGTCAAGACTCAAGTGGTAAAGATGTTCCCTCTACTCAGAAATGCCCTCTGATGGACAGATCTCTGGAGGTGGAGGAAGGAGCTGGAGCACCATCAGGGACATGGCTCTTGTACTCACATCCAACTAACAAGAAGAAGAGAATGAACCTAGGCATCTACTACAACCAAAACCCCTTGGAGGTGAACTACTGGTCCCGCCCGTGGATCTTGAACCGTGGGCCCAGTGGCTACTCTGACCTGGCTGTGGTAGAAGGACAGGGCTTGTTCGCGTGCTTATTTGAGTGTGGGGAGAGGCATGAGGATGAGAAGATTGACTTTTGTCTGTTTTCAGACCAAGAGGTCCTGAGCTGTGACGACTGTACCAGCCCTAGTAGCAACTAAGGCCAAATAAAGACTGATGGGTGAGGCCCAGCTGTCCACAGAAGGGAGTGGCAATGGCAGCTGGGATAGCAGAGGTCTCTGATGTCCACAGAAAATCTAAGAACTAATGATCTGCTCCTTGCATTTTTTTCCAGTTTTCCCTCAAACGAGCATAGTAAAAATTGTGCCATATCTTACACAACAAGGCTCTTTGAGCTGGGAGTTTGGAGACTGTGCTGTAGTTGTGGCTCTGCTGTTGGCTTGCTTCAGGACTCTGGATGTATCCCTGAACTCTTTGGACATCGAGTCTCCATTTGTATAATGAGAAGATTGGTGCAGGATCTCTTCCCTTCCCTTCCCTTCCCTTCCCTTCCCTTCCCTTCCCTTCCCTTCCCTTCCCTTCCCTTCCCTTCCCTTCCCTTCCCTTCCCTTCCCTTCCCTTCCTTTCTCTTCCCTTCCCTTCCTTTCCCTTCCCTTCTTTCCTTCCCTTCTTTTCTTATTTAAAGGAGAGGCTGTGTGCTCACTTCCTGCTCCACAAACCCTGGATTCTGATCTGAATTGGAGCCACAGACTTGTCTTTTCAAATGATTCACTGCTCACCTGAGTATTAGGTGCTAAGTAGGTGCTTTAGGCTAGAAGAAAGATCTGTGTTGTATTTTTAATAAGAAAAAAATCGCGTTATCCTTCCAATCATACCCAGAGCTGTGCAAATTCTCTATCTTAGGAGACTTGAGGGCTGGAGAGATGGCTCAGTGGTTAAGAGCACTGACTGCTCTTCCAGAGGTCCTGAGTTCAAATCCCAGCAACCACAGGGTGACTCACAACCATCTGTAATGGGATCTGATGCCCTCTTCTGGTGTGCATGAAGACAACAACAGTGTACTTAAATGTGATAATAAATAAATAAATCTTCAAAAAAAAAAAAAAGACTTGAGAAAGCAGCATTGTAAGGTCAGATGCTTTCTCCAGCCTTGATGCTATGTTTCACCTCTCCTTCCTCACACAGAAAACAGTTACTAGGGAGAAAACGAGAAGCCTGTGCCAGCGGCCCTTGATAACGGGCCGCTTGATAATGGTGCTTATTGCTTTTGATGCCATTACCTCTATTAAAGATGAATCTGAGTCAGAGGTTCTTGGCTTACTTCAACTACATCCACCCATCTCCAGGTGGACATTCAAATACTGCGGAAGAGTCGACTAAGATGAGAGCTGTGTGTGCTAGCCTGGTTCCAGGTTACTCACAGTGCTTCCTGGAGCTGGGCTTTTATCTGGTGCCAGGAGCATTTAGGAGAGGCTAAAAGCTAGCTTGTGATCTACCTGAGATGGTTTCACCATGGACTGTGAACAAACATACATATATATATATATACATATATATATATATACATATATATATACATGTATATGGTGTGTGTGTGTGTGTGTGTGTGTGTGTGTGTACTGTGCTGTAGTAATACTATATAGAGTAATACATGACTTCTTAATTCTTAATGATGACCCTATAAGAATTCCTAAAATTACACTAGTAACTATTAAGCCCTTTATAAGAGGATTGCTCTTTTGTCCTCTCTGATAGGAAAACTGCAATAAGAGCTCTGCCAGTCTTCGTGTGTCATGAATTAATTACTTCTGAAATACAAAGCAGGCATTTACAACTTGCAACACATTTCTTGGGGTGTAAAACAATTAACCAGAGGTCATAAAAGGGAACAAAAAGATTTATTGTAGGTGCTAGGACAGAAGATAAAATATTGACTGGGTTTATCTGTACCAAAGTTCATTGTTAACTTAGACACAAGAATTATGGTTTTTAACTTTCAGTGAACCTCTGGAGCAGTGACAGTAAAGAAATGTCTAGTTAGACAACCACTCTTAACGGAAATACAAGTAAACACCTCTTTTGTAAACTTCTTCTTGGACTTATGTTTAAACTTGCGAGGTTTGAGTTAGACGCCTTGCGAGCAAGCATTCAGAGAAGATACAGAGCTAAGAACGAACAACTCAGAACTTAAGGGAACTTAGAGCAGAGTGACTTAGATCGTTTTCACAGGTTTTCTTCCATTTTACCTTGCTCTTAAAAACAAGGATTAGAATTTTAAATTTTTTCTTTCCTTCCTGAAAGTGACTTTCCCTAGCTGACAAGGAATTAAATAAACTGTAAGCTTTAGATGCTCGACCTGTGGAGAAACAAAGGACCTCTTTTAAGTGACAGGTGTTAACTCGCCAAGACTTCTGGCCTCAAGACTAACTTAGTCAAGATAGGTAAATGTTACTATAGAAGGTACACAGTCTCTCACCATGTCTCCACCCCCCCTCACAGTGTTCTTCACTCTTTACCCTCGGATACTTTTAGCTCCAGAGTTGATCCCAGCAATCTAGGTTGGGCCTGGTCCTGCATTGTGAGATGTCCCAAGCCTAAAGCCAAGCTGTGATGTGTAGGATTCCCATTTATCAGTATTTCCCTTTTGTCCCTGATTGAATTTTCCATGACTGCCACTCCTCCAGGATTCCAAGGGAGATGCGGGGCTTATAATGTTCTGAGCGTGTCTTACCTGGCTCTGTGATGCCACGGGCATCTTACTGTATCATAAGCACTGTCATCACTTAGAACAACAGTTGTCAACCTGTGGGTCATGACTGCTTTCACAGAGGTCACCCAAGACCACCAGAGAATAAAACTCATAACAGTAGCAAAATTGCAGTTATAATGTAGCAACAAAAATTATTTTATGGCTGGGGGTCACCACAGCATGAACTGTATTAAAGGGTCACAACATTAGGAAGGTTGAGAATTGCTGACCTAGAACAAATAAATATGTTTGAAGGTCTTCATTCCACTTATTTTTTTTTTGAGACAGGGTTTCTTCGGCTGTCCTGGGACTTGCTCTGTAAGCCAAGCTGGCCTCAAAATCACAGAGATCCACCTGGCTCTGCCTCCTGAATGCTGGAATTAAAGGCATGTGCCACCACCACCCAGCAATTAATGGTCTTGATTGCTAAGGAAACTGAAATGACCATCGTCTTTTTTTTTTCCAGAGGTGGGGACCAAACCCAGGGCTTTGCGCTTGCTAGGCAAGCGCTCTACCACTGAGCTAAATCCCCAACCCCGACCATCGTCTTAATATCTATTAATAGTTCACATTCAATGTTTTCCAAAAAGCAAATTTGAGCCAATTTATTATTTTCAGAGAACTCTTTAGAAAACGTTAATACATGGAGAAATGGCTTTCCAGTTTATTCAGTATGTATTGTGTGGAAGTCTGTGTGAGGAGGGTGTCTGATTAGAGACAGTTGTGAGATGACATACCGGTACTTGGAATTGAACCTGGGTCCTCTCAAAGATCAGCCAGTGCTCTTAACCTCATAGTCATCTCTCCAGCCCCAGAACCCACTTTCCAAACACCCAGAGTCATCCTAAAGATAGGCTTTGTTATCAACAACTGGGAAGAGAATCAGACATGAGAACATGAAGCTCCTTAAGGGAGAAGCTAGGTGTGGATTGTAGGCAAGGCTGAGGCAATGCCAGCCAAGTAGCCCGTAGGTACCCGGAAGCTTTGGAAGCCACAAACTGGAAGAAAATCTTGTTTTATGCCTCTGCCATTCTCCATTGCTGGGTCATTCTCTGGAGCTGTATGTAGTAGCCAAGTCTGAGCTTCCATATACAATTTGGATGGTTCTCCTCTCATTCCAAACACACACACACACCACATTATCCCAACCTACAAACGAGGAAGCAGCACTGAGAATTCAGCTATGTGAGAATACAGAATATAAGCCTCACCAGGCCTCATAAAGCCTTCACCAGATACCTAAGCTACTGGTACTTTGATCTTGAACTTCCCCATCTCAAGAACAGAACAGTAACCCACTAACAGTGACCCATTGTTGTTGCATATGAACTTTTCAGTCTAAGGTGATGATTATGTTCTGTATATATTAATTAGTGCTGGTGATTAACACTGCATCAGTTAGTCCTTAGCCAGCCATTTCCCAAATAACCACACAAAGTCCTTTTAGTATTTCAAAGCTTAGGCCTAGCTGGGTAAACTTAACTAGCTCATATAAGTTAACCAACCACTTAGCCCCACCCAGGCCCATAGTCACATCTGTTCCCTCCCGTGTCTCCTAGTGGAAAGGCCATCCTCCTCCTTCCCAGAATTCCTTTCTCCCTCCCAGGAAGTCCTACCTTCCACTTCCTGCTCAGCTAATTTAAAGTCAATCAGAGAATACCTTAGGTAGGTGAGGAAGGACAGAGATACAATTTGACACAGTATACCCCAACATCTCCCCCTTTTAGTCCAATAAAGGTTTTTTTCTCTTACAACAAAAAACTATATGCAATAAGAAGAATTATAAGAACTATCAGGTAACAATCCATTTTTATTTGGCAATCTTTGAAGAAAGAACTCTACTATTTATCCTATCTCAATGAGTCCGGTTCTAACTCAGTTTCTATCTTAATTTGCATTATTATTATTAATCTAAAAATGCCTGTTTATATTTTCTACAACCTTCATAAGGCATCTTCTGGACCTTTTAACTCTCACTTAACCATCATTAAAACATCTCTTCAGACCCTAAAATCTTCTTAGATTTATGAGTATCTAGTTTTTATCTCCATCAGAGACTTCTAAGGAAAAAAATATCTGAGTATGCAGGAAGTGTGGGCAAGCATTTCCAAAAATTATAGAAATGAGAGACACTTGGCTGGCTGGACAGCTACCCAGTATTCTAAAACATTGGAGCATCAACTTCAGCCTTCTGGACCAGAATATCTGACAGATAGTTTGTGAAGCAGGAATTATGAAGGACTTTCTTACCCTGCCTTGGCAGAGCTTGGCAGTTGACTTTCCTATATCTGTTTGTCCTTTCTCTGCAGCATGCTGTCTTCAGATAAAGTTAGGACATCATCTTTGCCTGTGGCTAGCTTGCCACAAATGAAGCCATCTCCAAATGGAGGTCCTTTGATGCTCACCTTCTTCCAAGTTGAATGATGTGTTGCCAGGAACTGACATGTTTCAATGTCAAAAAAGCCTCAAATTAATTTAAAAAACCTTTAAATGACATATTTGTTAGGGTTTAAATCTTGGCCCGCAGCCAAACAAAGAACACCAAGCCAACATGGTTCCACATGCAGAGGTTTAATGAGAGAAGAAGAGTAGATGGGGGGATAAGTAAAGGAGGCTGCCCATGGGCATACAGAGAGAAGGGACAGGGACAGAGGGGGGAGAGCAGAGACACGAAGAACAAAGAGCAAGAGCGAGCAAGAGAGAGGAGGGGGCAAGCAGACCTGCTTTTCATGGGGCACAAACCAAGAGCTGCAGCAACAAGGAAGGGAGGAGGGGGAGGCCTGGGGATGGGGCCAGACAGAGATAATTTGTTTTCTGTTTAGTGTAAATTAGGCCAAGACATCCCAGGAAATGGGGACAGATATGAAGACTAATAGACCCGCGGGTGAGAATAGGGATTATTAATTGCCCCTACCAGTGTTGGGGCTACATTTAGAGCCAGTGCTCCTGAGCCAGAGAGCCGTTTATCCAGGCCCAGCCTGGCATTAAACTATCTCACAAAAAAGAGAGAGGGAAAAGTCTCACCTAAGGGAAAAGGTCCTAGAACGAGGGTCAGTGAAAGTATCCATCCCTAAGAGCAGCACAGGTAGCTCCAAGTTCAGGAATGCTCCCCTGAGACCATGTGTACACCATGGGAAGTCAAGCTCTGAGGTAAAGAAAGTGCACAAAGGTTGAGGAGGTACCGCTTACCAGCATGTGCTTGAAGAAGGCGCTCTCCTTGGCGGGCAGTTACAGGCAGGGCATCACAGTGATAGGGAGGCCTGCTGGAGTGGTGGAAGTCCTGAGTCCCACAGCAGCCAGCAGGTGGTGGTGGCGGTTGGATGGCATAGATGGCTTGGCGGCTATTCTTTGAGTCTCTGTAGTTTTCAAAGACCATCTATTTATAACATATCTGAACAAGCAAACATTGCTTGTTTCTATTTACTATCTATTTAACCTAGAATGTATGTTTTGTGATAATCTAGACCAGTATCTGACATAACCATAAGTTGGATTGTCTGACCATTAACTTTTATTTCTTAACTGTTTGCAATAGCAGCTATAAAAGGACTGGAATTAAACCTTGCATTTTCAAATGAGCTGCAAGACACAGCTATATAAGAGTTGAAACATACATATGTTATATTGTAACAAAATTAACCTTAAATTTTGTATCAATATACAAAGACTCCTACCAATGAAAACCTTAAATCTGTATCAATATACATTTTTGTATCAATGTAACAAAAATAACCTTATTTGAGAATATCAATAGCTTTTAATTGAAGAGTAGATTCAAAACTCTGCCCTTTTATTCTATTATTTCTTTCTTTTCTTTTTTTATTAACTTGAGTATTTCTTATTTACATTTCGAATGTTATTCCCTTTCCCGGTTTCCGGGCAAACATCCCCCTAATCCCTCTCCCTCCCCTTCTTTATGGGTGTTCCCCTCCCCACCCTCCCCCCATTGCCGCCCTCCCCCCAACAATCACGTTCACTGGGGGTTCAGTCTTAGCAGGACCAAGGGCTTCCCCTTCCACTGGTGATCTTACTAGGATATTCATTGCTACCTATGAGGTCAGAGTCCAGGGTCAGTCCATGTATAGTCTTTAGGTAGTGGCTTAGTCCCTGGAAGCTCTAGTTGCTTGGCCTTGTTGTTCATAAGGGGTCACAAGCACCTTCAAGCTCTTCCAGTTCTTTCTCTGATTCCTTCAACGGGGGTCCTATTCTCAGTTCAGTGGTTTGCTGCTGGCATTCGCCTCTGTATTTGCTGTATTCTGGCTGTGTCTCTCAGGAGAGATCTACATCCGGCTCCTGTCGGCCTGCACTTCTTTGCTTCATCCATCTTAATTGGGTGGCTGTATATGTATGGGCCACATGTGGGGCAGGCTCTGAATGGGTGTTCCTTCTGTCTCTGTTTTAATCTTTGCCTCTCTATTCCCTGCCAAGGGTATTCTTGTTCCCCTTTTAAAGAAGGAATGAAGCTTTCACATTTTGATCATCCGTCTTGAGTTTCATGTGTTCTATGCATCTAGGGTAATTCAAGCATTTGGGCTAATAGCCACTTATCAATGAGTGCATACCATGTGTGTTTTTCTGTGATTGGGTTACCTCACTCAGGATGATATTTTCCAGTTCCAATCATTTGTCTATGAATTTCATAAAGTCATTGTTTTTGATAGCTGAGTAATATTCCATTGTGTAGATGTACCACATTTTCTGTATCCATTCCTCTGTTGAAGGGCATCTGGGTTCTTTCCAGCTTCTGGCTATTATAAATAAGGCTGCTATGAACATAGTGGAGCACATGTCTTTTTTATATATTGGGGCATCTTGTGGGTATATGCCCAAGAGAGGTATAGCTGGATCCTCAGGTAGTTCAATGTCCAATTTTCTGAGGAACCTCCAGACTGATTTCCAGAATGGTTGTACCAGTCTGCAATCCCACCAACAATGGAGGAGTGTTCTTCTTTCTCCACATCCTCGCCAGCATTTGCTGTCATCTGAGTTTTTGATCTTAGCCATTCTCACTGGTGTGAGGTGAAATCTCAGGGTTGTTTTGATTTGCATTTCCCTTATGACTAAAGATGTTGAACATTTCTTTAGGTGTTTCTCAGCCATTCGGCATTCCTCAGCTGTGAATTCTTTGTTTAGCTCTGAACCCCATTTTTTAATAGGGTTATTTGTCTCCCTGCGGTCTAACTGCTTGAGTTCTTTGTATATTTTGGATATAAGCCCTGTATCTGTTGTAGGATTGGTAAAGATCTTTTCCCAATCTGTTGGTTGTCGTTTTGTCCTAACCACAGTGTCCTTTGCCTTACAGAAGCTTTGCAGTTTTATGAGATCCCATTTGTCAATTCTTGATCTTAGAGCATAAGCCATTGGTGTTTTGTTCAAGAAATTTTTTCCAGTGCCCATGTGTTCGAGATGCTGCCCTAGTTTTTCTTCTATTAGTTTGAGTGTATCTGGTTTGATATGGAGGTCCTTGATCCACTTGGACTTAAGCTTTGTACAGGGTGATAAGCATGGATCGATTTGCATTCTTCTACATGTTGACCTCCAGTTGAACCAGCACCATTTGCTGAAAATGCTATCTTTTTTCCATTGAATGGTTTTGGCTCCTTTGTCAAAAATCAGGTGCTCATAGGTGTGTGGGTTCATTTCTGGGTCTTCAATTCTGTTCCATTGGTCTATCTGTCTGTCTCTGTACCAATACCATGCAGTTTTTATCACTATTGCTCTGTAATATTGCTTGAGTTCAGGGATAGTGATTCCCCCTGAAGTCCTTTTATTGTTGAGAATAGTTTTAGCTATCCTGGTTTTTTGTTATTCCAGATGAATTTGCAAATTGTTCTGTCTAACTCTTTGAAGAATTGGATTGGTATTTTGATGGGGATTGCATTGAATCTGTAGATCGCTTTTGGTAAAATGGCCATTTTTACTATATTAATCCCGCCAATCCATGAGCATGGGAGATCTTTCCATCTTCTGAGGTCTTCTTCAATTTCTTTCTTCAGAGTCTTGAAGTTCTTTTTTTTTTTTTTTTTTTTGGTTCTTTTTTTCGGAGCTGGGGACCGAACCCAGGGCCTTGCGCTTCCTAGGTAAGTGCTCTACCACTGAGCTAAATCCCCAGCCCCCAGAGTCTTGAAGTTCTTATTGTACAGAACTTTTACTTGCTTGGTTAAAGTCACACCAAGGTACTTTATATTGTTTGGGTCTATTATGAAGGGTGTCGTTTCCCTAATTTCTTTCTCGGCTTGTTTCTCTTTTGTGTAGAGGAAGGCTACTGATTTATTTGAGTTAATTTTATACCCAGCCACTTTGCTGAAGTTGTTTTTTCAGCTTTAGTAGTTCTCTGGTGGAACTTTTGGGATCACTTAAATATACTATCATATCATCTGCAAATAGTGATATTTTGACTTCTTCTTTACCAATCTGAATCCCCTTGATTTCCTTTTGTTGTCTGATTGCTCTGGCTAGAACTTCAAGAACTATATTGAATAAGTTGGGAGAGAGTGGGCAGCCTTATTTAGTCCCTGATTTTAGTGGGATTGCTTCAAGTTTCTCTCCATTTAGCTTAATGTTAGCAACTGGTTTGCTGTATATGGCTTTTACTATGTTTGGCCATGGGCCTTGAATTCCTATTCTTTCCAGGACTTTTATCATGAAGGGGTGTTGAATTTTGTCAAATGCTTTCTCAGCGTCTAATGAAATGATCATGTGGTTTTGTTCTTTCAGTTTTTTTATATAATGGATCACGTTGATGGTTTTCCGTATATTAAACCATCCCTGCATGCCTGGGATGAAGCCTACTTGATCATGGTGGATGATTGTTTTGATGTGCTCTTGGATTCGGTTTGCCAGAATTTTATTGAGTATTTTTGCGTCGATATTCATAAGGGAAATTGGTCTGAAGTTCTCTTTCTTTGTTGGGTCTTTGTGTGGTTTAGGTATAAGAGTAATTGTGGCTTCATAGAAGGAATTCGGTAGTGCTCCATCTGTTTCAATTTTGTGGAATAGTTTGGATAGTATTGGTATGAGGTCTTCTATGGAGGTCTGATAGAATTCTGCACTAAACCCGTCTGGACCTGGGCTCTTTTTGGTTGGGAGACCTTTAATGATTGCTTCTATTTCCTTAGGAGTTATGGGTTTAACTGGTTTATCTGTTCCTGATTTAACTTCGGTACCTAGTATCTGTCTAGGAAATTATTCATTTCCTGCAGATTTTCAAGTTTTGTTGAATATAGGCTTTTATAGTAAGATCTGATGATTTTTTTAATTTCCTCTGAATCTGTTGTTATGTCTCCCTTTTCATTTCTGATTTTGTTAATTTGGAAACACTCTCTGTGTCCTCTCGTTAGTCTGGCTAAGGGTTTATCTATCTTGTTGATTTTCTCAAAGAACCAACTTTTGGTTCTGTTGATTCTTTCTATGGTCCTTTTTGTTTCTACTTGGCTGATTTCAGCTCTGAGTTTGATTATTTCCTGTCTTCTACTCCTCCTGGGTGTATTTGCTTCTTTTTGTTCTAGAGCTTTTAGGTGTCCTGTCAAGCTGCTGACATATGCTCTCTCCTGTTTCTTTCTGCAGGCACTCAGAGCTATGAGTTTTCCTCTTAGCACAGCTTTCATTGTGTCCCATAAGTTTGGGTATGTTGTGCCTTCATTTTCATTAAATTCTAAGAAGTCTTTAATTTCTTTCTTTATTTCTTCCTTGACCAGGTTATCGTTGAGTAGAGCATTGTTCAACTTCCACGTATATGTGGGCGTTCTTCCCTTATTGTTATTGAAGACCAGCTTTAGGCCGTGGTGGTCTGATAGCACGCATGGGATTATTTCTATCTTTCTGTACCTGTTGAGGCCCGTTTTTTGACCAATTATATGGTCAATTTTGGAGAAAGTACCATGAGGAGCTGAGAAGAAGGTATATCCTTTTGCTTTAGGATAGAATGTTCTATAAATATCTGTTAAGTCCATTTGGTTCATGACTTCTCTCAGTCTGTCTATGTCTCTGTTTAATTTCTGTTTACATGATCTGTCCATTGATGAGAGTGGGGTGTTGAAATCTCCTACTATTATTGTGTGAGGTGCAATGTGTGTTTTGAGCTTTAGTAAGGTTTCTTTTACGTATGTAGGTGCCCTTGTATTTGGGGTATAGATATTTAGGATTGAGAGTTCATCTTGGTGGATTTTTCCTTTGATGAATATGAAGTGTCCTTCCTTATCTTTTTTGATGACTTTTAGTTGAAAATTGATTTTATTTGATATTAGAATGGCTACTCCAGCTTGCTTCTTCTGACCATTTGCTTGGAAAATTGTTTTCCAGCCTTTCACTCTGAGGTAATGTCTGTCTTTGTCTCTGAGGTATGTTTCCTGTAGGCAGCAGAATGCAGGGTCCTCATTGCGTATCCAGTTTGTTAATCTATGTCTTTTTATTGGGGAGTTGAGACCATTGATGTTGAAAGATATTAAGGAATAGTGATTATTGCTTCCTATTATATTCATATTTGGATCTGAGGTTATGTTTGTGTGCTTTTCTTCTCTTTGTTTTGATGCCAAGACGATTAGTTTCTTGCTTTTTCTAGGGTGTAGCTTGCCTCCTTATGTTGGGCTTTACCATTTATTATCCTTTGTAGTGCCGGATTTGTAGAAAGATATTGTGTAAATTTGGTTTTGTCATGGAATATCTTGGTTTCTCCATCTATGTTAATTGAGAGTTTTGCAGGGTACAGTAACCTGGGCTGGCATTTGTGTTCTCTTAGGGTCTGTATGACATCTGTCCAGGATCTTCTGGCCTTCATAGTCTCTGGCGAAAAGTCTGGTGTGATTCTGATAGGTCTGCCTTTATATGTTACTTGGCCTTTTTCCCTTACTGCTTTTAATATTCTTTCTTTATTTTGTGCATTTGGTGTTTTGACTGTTATGTGTCGGGAGGTGTTTCTTTTCTGGTCCAATCTATTTGGAGTTCTGTAGGCTTCTTGTACGCCTATGGGTATCTCTTTTTTTAGGTTAGGGAAGTTTTCTTCTTTCATTTTGTTGAAGATATTTACTGGTCCTTTGAGCTGGGAGTCTTCACTCTCTTCTATACCTATTATCCTTAGGTTTGATCTTCTCATTGAGTCCAGTAGCTTTTTCTGCTTTACATTATCTTTGACTGTTGAGTCGATGATTTCTATGGAATCTTCTGCTCCTGAGATTCTCTCTTCTATCTCTTGTATTCTGTTGGTGATGCTTGTATCTACGGCTCCTTGTCTCTTCCTTTGGTTTTCTATATCCAGGGTTGTTTCCACGTGTTCTTTCTTGATTGCTTCTATTTCCATTTTTAATTCCTTCAATTGTTTGATTGTGTTTTCCTGGAATTCTTTCAGGGATTTTTGTGATTTCTCTCTGTAGGCTTCTACTTGTTTATTTATGTTTTCCTGTGTTTCTCTAAGGGAGTTCTTCATGTCTTTCTTGAAGTCCTCCAGCATCATGATCAAATATGATTTTGAAACTAGATCTTGCTTTTCTGGTGTGTTTGGATATTCCGTGTTTGCTTTGGTGGGAGAATTGGGCTCCGATGATGCCATGTAGTCTTGGTTTCTGTTGCTTGGGTTCCTGTGCTTGCCTCTCGCCATCAGATTATCTCTAGTGTTACTTTGTTCTGCTATTTCTGACAGTGGCTAGACTGTCCTATAAGCCTGTGTGTCAGGAGTGCTGTAGACCTGTTTTCTTGTTTTCTTTCAGTCAGTTATGGGGACAGAGTGTTCTGCTTTCGAGCATGTAGTTTTTCCTATCTATAGGTCTTCAGCTGTTCCTGTGGGCCTGTGTCTTGAGTTCACCAGGCAGGTCGCTTGCAGCAGAAAAGTTGGTCTTACCTGTGGTCCCGAGGCTCAAGTTTGCTCCTGGGGTGTTGCTTATGAGCTCTCCGAGGCGGCAGCAACCAGGAAGATCTGTGCCGCCCTTTCCGGGAGCTTCCGTGCATCAGGGCTCCAGATGGCATTTGGTGTTTTTTTCTGGAGTCAGAGATGTGTGCAGAGTTCACTCTCTTCTGGTTTCCCAGGCGTGTCTGCCTCTCTGAAGGTTTAGCTCTCCCTCCCACGGGATTTGGGTGCAGAGAACTGTTTATGCGGTTGGTCTCTTCAGGTTCCAGCGGTGTCTCAGACGCAGTGGATTTCCTGCTCCTGTGCCCTCCTCTACGGGAACCCAGAGGCCGTATACAGTTTCCTCTTGGGCCAAGGATGTGGGCAGGGGTGGGCAGTGTTGGTGGTCTCTTCTGCTCTGCAGTCTCAGGAGTGCCCACCTGTCTTGGCGGTGAGCTCTCTCTCCCACGGGGTTTGGGAGCAGTGAGCTGGAGGCAGGGAGCGCGAGATTGGGACTCCTGCTAAAAACCGGAAGTGTCCAGTCCTAGAGGAATTTTGCCTCTGTATGTCCCAAGGCCACCAGTCAGGTCGCTTGCAGCAGAAAAGTTGGTCTTACCTGGGGTCCCGAGGCTCAAGTTTGCTTGTGGGGTGTTGTTTATGAGCTCTCCGCGGTGGCAGCAACCAGGAAGCTATTCTATTATTTCTAAATGATAATTCTATATCCCCCTTCCCTTTATCTAAGAAAGATAAAAGAAAGATAAAAAAAAGGAAAGGAAAGCTGTAACTCCATGAGTCTAAGCTCCCTATTTTGTTTCCTCTTTGCCCAAGACCATAATTATTTGTAATCATCCCCCCAAATGACAGCATACCTACAAGTCATAAAATGACCCAAACTATCCATCCCCAAATAAGGGACTGGGATGACAATCTTCTGATAATTGCTGTCTGCTGAATTGGGGCAAAGACTTTCTTCTGGGGGGGGGGCAAAGGAAATTGGGAAAATAGCTAGCTCAAAAGAAAGCTAGCTAGCATCATTTGTTGTTCAGTCTCTGTATGCTTAGAAAGTTTAGGCTTAAGTGAAGATAAGACTGGAGGAAGTCATCTGGGGTCAGCAACCTTTCTTTAAGCTGTTCTAGAAGCAAATCTCTTGAGGAAACAGCATCAGAGCAGTCTGAGGCAGGATCAGGAGTCCTAGCATCCTTGAGGATGGATCTTGTTAGGACTGATTCCTTGTTGTTCTTTTCTGTGAAAATACAAGCTTTTACAAGTGATAGGCGGTTCTGTGTTAATATATGTAAGGAACGTGCAAGGTACACAAATCTGTTAATGATTCTTTGCTCTTTGAGCAGGTGAAAAAGATCTGTGTGTCTTAAGTTAGTCTGATTACATAAGCAAACTGCAATATAAGTCTCCATTCATGTCATCTGAAAGCATGGTGTGTGATAATTCATGAGCATTCTGTAGCCAACAGGATTTAGTGGCCATGCGAGCTGAAGTTCTATCTGGAGACACATATGTCCCAGGCAGTTTTAGCGTTGTTCCAATAGAGGGTTTAGCATTATACACGAAGGTTCTTTTCCTCCCTGTGATTTTCTCCTTTCTTTCTGCAGCTAAGATCTTCATATTTCCATCTATAAAATCTGATTTATTATTTTGCATGGAATCCAAAGCCCCCTTCCCTTTTCTGTTGACACAAACAAAAGTCTCTCCCCCGCATGACACATTTTTTGTCCCACAGTTTGAAGTCATTGTAAGTATGTACTGATCCAATTAGTCTACTCCATTTTGACCCCTCTCAAAGAGGAGATACAATGTCACTATTGCCATTGACATTATAACCATTTTCATATCTGTAAATCAGAACAAGACTGTATGGAGTCCGAATATCCTCCTCCACAATGACATATGTTTTTTATTATTTATCAAGACAGGGTTTCTCTGTGTAGCCCGGGCTGTATTGGTTTGTTCTGTAGACAAGGCTGGACTCGAATTCACAAGGAACCTACCTATTTCTGTCTTTTTCTCCCAAGTACTGGGATCAAAGGTATGAGTTTATTTAGGATCTGTATACCCTTAAAAACATTTTACATCAAATTTTATCTCCTTTTCCTTTCTCTGGAGATTACTTTTTATGTGGATATTCTATGTATTTTTCGTTTCATTTAACATACTTGCCCGTGTTATATGCCTTTCCATGTTAATGGCCAAGCACACCGTCAAGCATACTGTACTTGCTCAGAGAGCTTGACCTGGGTTATGTATTTCATGCTAGGCTGAGTTGCTGTTAGTTCTCCTGTAGGAACCTGATATTCCAAGGAGACAGGCTGGTGCTCAGAGTGGCATGGTATTTTACCTCATATTAGCTCTCATAAGCATGACTTTTCTTTGGCTGTTGTATAATAGCAAAACAACTCTGCTTCAGCTCCAATTCTAGGTCCTTACATTGGCGAGTAGAACATTATCTTTCCTAGAGCAAAATGCATTATCTTTCCAGTTGAAATTATAAACATACCTTATGTGGATAAATATGCCTATATTCCCCTTTCTCTTTCTATAAAATTAAGATATCTTGTTAAGGACATATTACTTAGTACTAAGCAAAAACTTACATGGTACCTTTAAGGAAAAAAATGTGACATTTTGGATTTTAGACTAACCCTAACCCCAATCTTATCAGCAGGGGTCCCGCCCAGACTTCGCAGTGTAGAACCTCAATGATCTAGTGTTTGCAGAGATCTCCGTCTCCTGTATGGCGGGATTACCAGCATGTGCCATCACTGACCTGGTCCAATATTCCACCTCAATTTGAAATCAGCTTAACTCTTTAACTTAGAAAACAGTTTTTGAGCTGTAGTGACATTCTGAATCTACTTAAAACTTTTACCAATCTCCTATGTTTTAGTAATGCCAAACCAAAAAAAAAAAATCCTTTCTCTTTCCCACTATTAGGGAAAACCAAAAACATTCCACATTAGAAAATGGAAACCACCACAGCAGAAGGCGCTTGGATCCCGTACAGTTTCGTCTTAGTTGTTGTCGTCATGGAGCTAGTTACAACACGTTCACCAGTGATCACAGTCATGGAGCTAGTTACAACACGTTCACCAGTGATCACAGTTTTCTGTGCCCTCTCTAAGAAAGTTCAGAGTAAAACAGACTTAGGTGAGGGGGGAACTGAGAGATGGGATGCTAAATTACTTCTCTCCAGCCCCACCTTCCACTTCCTTTTCAGCTAATTGACCATCAGATTTTTATTAAAGTCAATCAGAGGTACCTTAGGCAGGTAGGACAGAGGAAGGACAGAGACACAGTTTCACACAGTGTACCCTAACACCGAGATGGAGTCTGAGCCGTGCTGTGTGGACCAAGTGGAGTTGCGACCTTGTGTGCGACCTGGAGAGTTGTTAAAAACAATTTCCACTCCCCCATTCTCCATCACACCTCCTTCTGGAGAATGGAGTTTAGTAGGTCTAGGGTAAATCTCTTCCCTTGAGGGCCCCAGACTTAAGTGTTATTTTTTTTTATTTTTGGTTAAATCACTGGGAAATTGTTCTTCCAGCTATACCATGTGCTGGTTTGAAAACATCTATGTTGAAAATGAAGTGGAGTTTGCTTAGGACGGGTATCTTTGAAGGAAGAGCATCAAGTCTCTTAGTTTTCCTTTTGTTCCTCCTGTACAGTATGAATTGAATATTTCTTGAAAGACTGGATGAATAGCCATTGCCGTTTGAATCATTTGAGAAAGCAGCATGCCCACAAACACTGAATCCAAAGGGTCTTAGGAAAGATGGAAACCCCTGCTCTTCTTGACCTTTCTTGACTTCAGGCTTTCAAGCAATCCCAAGGATGGTCTCTGGTGGCAGGAAGTTAAGTGAAGCCTGGGTTCAGAAAGGTCCCACTAACAGGGCCCCTAGCCTAGCTGAGGGACTACTTTGTCATTCTAGGTACACAACAACCCTGTTATTCCTCGGAAGCTGTGATGCTTTTGAATGAGAATGTCCCCATAGGGTCATATATTTGAATTCATTGTCCCCAGTTGATGGAGCTGTTTGGGAAGGATGAGAAGGTGTGGCTTTGTTGGAGGAGGTGTGTCACTGGAGGTGTTTTCTCAGGGGGTGATGGGGTTGAGGTTTCAAAAGCCCATGCCATTCTCAACCATCTCTATGTACCTCACGTTTATGGATCAAGATGTAAGTTTTCAGCTACTGTCTGGTGCCACACCTGCCTGCCTGCTGCCATGATCCCAACCATGATGGTGTAGGACTTACCCTCTAAAACTGTATGCCACAAATAAACTTTCTTCTAAAGTTGTCTGTACCATGAAAAGACACCATGAGTCTCATTACAGAAATAGAAAATTAACCAAGACAGAAGCTCTTCCAGAAGTCTGGCTCGTGCGCTAGTTTGCTTCTGCTATGTTCTTAGTATTAAGGAATGCTAGGCATGAGCATATTTAACCTGGGACTTGTGATTGGACACTGAGGCTTCCAAAGACCAGTATGGTGGTGGTAATAGGAATGGGAGATCGTAAGGGAAAGATAGATCTGAAAGCCAGAGCCTGGTGCTGTACATAGAGCATCCTTCTCTATACCATATGAAGATGCTTCTCTGGTTGCAGTTTCTTCACATCTCTGGAGAAGAGCATTGTGGGTAACTGTCCATCAATACTTTTGAGGCTAAGGAGCATCCAGTGCCCTAGGAATTTCATTGGAAATGAACCAGCTCTAGGGCAAGCCTCAAGACACCAATGGGTTCTGACAAAGATCCCGGTTTGCAGGCATGTGTGTACCTGTTGGGAGAGCTAAGGCCAATCCTGCTAACTGGGACAGAGGACTCAAGATTCAGCTCAGGTGGGTGGCTGTGCTTGGAAGAACTACTGCTATCTTCAGGTTCCTATTGCTGTGATGAAACATGATAATCAAAGATCAAAGCAGCTTAGGGAAGAAAGGATTTATTTGGCTTATGTTTCCCCATCATGGTTCATCACTGAAGAAGTGAGGACAGGAACTCAAGCAGGACTGGAACCCGGAGGCAGGAGCTGATGCAGAGGCCATGGAGGGGTGCTGCTTACTGGCTTGCTCCTCATGGCTTTCTTAGCCTGCTTTTTTATAGAACCCAGGACACCAGTCCAGGGGTGGCCTCACCCACAATGAGCTGCCCCGCCCCTCAGCAATCATTATGGAAATGCCCTACAGCCTGATCTTACAGAGGCATTTTCTTAGTTGAGGTTATCCTCCTCTCAGGTGACTTTAGGTTGTGTTGAGTTGACAGAAAGCTATCCAGCTGCTTCTGTGTCTGGCTGAAAGGTACTGGGGCTTAAATTCAGCTCTGTGGTACTTCTCAAACTATGTAATATGCCCAGAGGGGCACCTTTTGGGGAATCCCAATTTTGTGTATTTTGAGATAATGTCAGTCACAGCTGCCTAAAAGGTCAAGGCTGGAAGGGCTGTGCCTGGTTTCTTTGTGGAAGTCTGGGAGCCCAGATTGATCTAGGCCTGTGTGTCAGGCTAAGCCCACTTGGCTCGGGTCTGGGACACATCTGCCTAAACACGAAGAAGTCTAGACCACAGGGTAGAGAGGCCTCCCTTTGGGCTTGGCTGTGAGCTCTGTGGCCTGAGGACAGGGATCTTTAAAATATGTTTTCTGTGACGAAGTTTCAAGGGAGGGAGGGAAATACTTAAATAACACCTAGGAGAATGTTGACTGTTGCACGGAACTTTACCAAATAGAACAATGTGGGGTTAGAGATGCTGGGAATCAGGAGGAAGTTGGGAGGAGAGTAAAGGTGCATGTGTGTGTGTGTGTGTGTGTGTGTGTGTGTGTGTGTGTGTGTGTGTGCGTGCACGTGTGTGTAGGCTAGACACTGCTATTGGCTGTCATCTCCAATAGCTCTCCACCTTATTTTTTGAGGTAGAATCTCTCACTGAACCCCGAGTTTACTGATTGACTAGGGTGACTTGTCAGTGAGACCCAGGGATCCTCCCGTGTGTCTGCCCAGCACTGGGATCACAGGTGCACACTGTCCTGCCCCGGTTCTGGTTTTTGTTGTTGGTGTTTTTAAAAAACATTCTGTGGAATTGAACCTTGGTCTTCAGGTCTTTGTGATTGTCTGGTAAGCACTTTACCAACTAAGCTATCTCTCCATCTCAAGAAGGAAAGGCTCTTAAGTCTTTTGGTGGTTTTTTTTAAATGGTTTTGTTTTGTTCTTGCTTTTTGTTTTTCAAGACAGAGGTTCTCTGTGTGGCCCTGCTGTCCTCAAGCTCACTGTGTAGACAAGGCTGGCCTCGAACTCAAAGAGATCTTCTTGCTGAGAGCTGGGATTAAAGGTGTGCGCCACCACTGCCCGGCTTAAGTCTTAATTACAGTTCCAGCTCTTTCATTTTCTCTCTCACCTCTGTCTCCATCCTCCAATTTTCAGAACTTGGGCAATATGTTGAACTCAGATCTGCCTTTCCTCCTCTGAAAAGTGGGCACAGCAGTGTTAACCTCTTGGCTGTTGAGAGGGCCTCACATGGTCTTCGTGAAGCATTCAGGGTAGAGCCACGGGGAGCTTATTCTCCAGTCCCTGTCTGGGTCCTGTTCTCGTCTCTGGTAGGGGTAGGGACCCTTGCGTCTGTCCATGGGCATCAAGCCATGAGAGGGCTCTCTTTTGTGTTTGAGAGAACTACGGTGACCCACTAAGGACACCAGACTTTAGGACAAAGAAAAGGCAGGAGGTGAAGGCAGTAGACTTCGGTTCTCTCATCAGGAGTGCCCCACAGTCTCTAGACTCCCCTGCCCCTGCCAGGCTGATCCTGCCCATTCGTATACTAGCTAGCTTCTCCACCAATGGGACATTCCTCTCTCCTTTCTTTTTTATACATTTTTTATCATGCCATACATGTGTGTGGGTGTACAAGTCACAGATGTACAGGTCAGAGGAAACCTGTGGAGTCAGCTCTCTCCTTCCACTCTTACAAAGTCTCCAGAAGTCAAACTCAGATGATCTGGCTTCCATCACTGTGACAAGCACCTTTGCCTGATAAGGCCTCACAGACCCAAGATAAAGCCTTTATTCTGGTAGTCATGGACCAATTTCTACCGCACCTCCCTCAACTGTTCTGTACAAGTATGCAGATGTTCCCAAACAGGCTTCATTTCGGTCTCTCTGTGGCTCTTCTTGTCTGAACTGCCCCTTCCCCCTCTTCTTTGCTAAGAGAACCCCTTCCTCCCAGGATCCAGTTTAGTAGATGTCCTAACTATGGGGGCACCTGCCTTGCTTCTGGGTCAGGATCCCTTCTTGTCACCCCCCCCCCGGGGTCCCCAGTCATGTGGCGTGACCTTGGCATGAAGTGCACTAGCACTGTATTTGCATGATACATTTTCTAGAATGAGCTCCCCAGAGCAGGGGCCAGAGGCCACATTGAGCACCGTGGCGCTTGTTGGAGGCATTTGCATAAGTGGGAAAATGTGGGGAGGCGGGCAGTTGCAGGTAAGTGGTAGGTAGCCCTATCCCCAAGTCTCCGATAGTCACCTGGACTGGATTGGAGCAGAAAATTTATGATGTTTGTCTATTTTTAAGGATACTAGATATGAATTTCTTTCCAGAAATTAGAACACGTTATTGGAAAGACTGTTTTTTGGACCAGCAAGTCAAAAATCTGAAATCTGTAGCATCTCTAAGGCCCTGCATAGGTTTAAGGCACTATCAACATTAACCACAAGGTGGCACTCTTCCCCCAATTCTCTGCAAGCTGCAGTTAACCCCAATTTTAAAACCTGCTGTCTATCCTTGGTGGCAGAACAGCAGTGCCAGTTCCTTCCTTCCTTCCTTCCTTCCTTCCTTCCTTCCTTCCTTCCTTCCTTCCTCCCTCCCTCCCTCCCTCCCTCCCTTCCATCCTTCCTTCCTTCCTTCCTTCCTTCCTTTCTCTTTTAACTGAGTAATTAGTTAATTAGTTTATATTTACATCCCAAATTCTGTTCCCCCTCCCGATTCCCCCTCGTAGAGTTCCTCCTCCCATTTCCCCTTCACTAGCCTTTGAGAGGACAGCCAGGCCCTCATCCCCTCACCCTGGTACATCAAGTCTCTGCAGGATTAGATGCAT